>NW_026273399.1:0-115140 GCF_020536995.1 Dreissena polymorpha | reverse complement strand
ACTACTACTACGACTACTACTACTATAACAACTACTCCAACAACATCACAAACAACAACTACTAATACTACTACTAGTACTTCTACTACTACTACTACTACTACTACTTCTACTACAACGACGACTACTACTACTACTACTACTACTACTACTACTACTACTACTACTACTACTACTACTACTACTACTACTACAACAACAAACTACTTCTACAACTACTACTACAACTACTACTACAACTACTACTACAAATGCAACTACTACTATGTTTGTCGATTATTATATATATATATATATATATATATATATATTATAGTTTAATTTTTCAGGCGATCCAATGTATTTCTTTTGGATAGTTTTCTGGACATTTATCATCTTCGCCTCCATTCTAGGATTAGCAAGTTGGCGCTTATGTCCTCTTAATACAAGTAAGAAACATTATTAATGCAATATTTTATAAGTTCTTAAATCGTGTCAACAAGAGGGGATTTGAATAATACGTGTATTTATGTCACTTAATTGTTCATTAAAATGTTATTATTATGTTATTTTTGTATATTTTAACCATTAAAGTATTGACATGCAAAGTCATCAACTTATCGCTATATTAACCACGTGTGTGTTGTGGTTAAAATCGAGGTCAGTGTATCGGTGTGTTTACAATACATCGACTTAAATCCCGAAAGTTTCGGACTGACTGTTCTATTGCCGTAACCAAATTTTTAATCCGTGTTATCTGTTAATGTTTGTATTGCACGTAGTATCATGTTTTGTATAGGCGATTGTTACATAAATGAATAGTGGAGGCTATCAAAACAATCTCTCCTAGGTCTCTTGTTGTTTCTATAAAATACTTGGTAAAACAACACATGATCACATCTGACGGATTTTCGTAACTAAAAAGTTGTCTACCATTCGGGTAGGTATCACGAGTATCCCGGGTAAAAAGCGGTCCATCTAAAATGCGTATATGACTCCTATCCGCGGATATGACCGAAAAGTGCGGATATGGACGAATACAGGCAATATCGACACTTTTTCTGCAATATTTATTAATAAAAAAAATACACAATATGTGTTAAATATGTTAGTATTGTCTCAATATATAACAATTTAATAGAGATTATCATTTTTCCAACTCTAAGTTCATGTCCGCGAACATGACGAAGTGCCAGAATATTGTTTTAGGGCTACACACCACAAACAATATAACCACGCCGACACCACATATGTTTTGTTGTATAAGTTTACATAATGTTTATATAATATACTGAATGTATTATTATTCTCGATGTCCTCTCAAAATTTTAGTATTTAGATATACAATATGCTTTAGAAAATAGTAAAGTATTTTTGGGCCGAATATCGCCAGACCACAAGTAATTAATGATGTTACTTTTCCCTGGTTATATTTTTATTTGAATTCAAATTGTTGAATTTATTTAAATATTCTGAATGTTATGAATGCAGTAAATATCTGAAATGTCACTGTTTCAAGTGGCATTTTTCATTAAAAAATAAATGATGATTTCAAATGCGCGAATATGATAAAATCGACGAATGTGGTTTATCCAATAAAGGATCTATATTTGTAGTGCTATAATAACTTTATGCAAGGTAAAACTATCTTCTATTTGATTGTTAATATTTATTTTATGCTTTCCGGTGGTTTATTGAGAAATATCAGTGAATGAAAACTGATAATTTCACTGTTTCAAACAGTGAAAATTATCGATAATTTTCACTTTTTACTGTGAAATGACGTCATTTTTTAACGAAATGACGTCATTATCCCAGCGAAAATCTTTATTTAAACTCTTAAACAATGTGTCCCGATTTTCGTAATTCCGTCTTGACAAAGTTGTCGTTCGTGCGGGTAGGTATACCTACTTCCGGTGTTAAGGAAAACAATGGGGAAATAATACTGTTCCATCGTTAAATGCCATAATTTTAGCGGTGTAATCGGTACATTTTCACAAAAAAATGACATAAATTGCCTAAAGACTCGTGTAAAAGAAAAGCTTGTATGATAGCAATTAGCCGTAAAAATTGGTTTCCAACTGCGTATACTCGCGTCTGTTCCGACCACTTTCGAGATTTTTCGTTAATATTGTGTTTTATAAGTGAATGTCACAGCTGTAATATTAATCTTAAACATATAGGCTTCGTTTTTTAACTTATCGGGATATTGGATATAAACTGTTGAAATATTAACGAAAAATCTAAAATTTTAGCGGGACATGCATTGTTTATCAATAACAGCGCAACAATAATGGTTATAATCATTCTTGATACATTTAAATGTAGCACTACGATATCCTTTGTTTATTTGAATAAATAAAATAACGTGCATATTTTTACGTACCAATTGACTATAATACATAGTAACAATCAAATATAAGATATTATTTTTACCTTGCATATATAATACATATTGCTAGGCCGTTACCCCACCCAGTTGTTATTGTATTGCGTAATTTAAAAAGGCTCGTTTCCGATTAAATATCATAATCACAGTAAGAATTTATATGAAACATTAATGATAAATATCTTATTAATTGATTTAAAGTCATACCCATTGTTAAACTTGTGTATTTGTCAACGATTTAACTTTTAATTGTTGTTCGCGCTTGCATCTTATTCATTCATTAAATCCGCCGTTTCGTATGACGTTCATCGGTAGATTTTTTTACTTTAACGGTCGTCACATGTCATTGACGTCACGCCGGTTTTAGTATAATTAGCGGGGTCAAACGTAAACAATTTTCAACAGGTCGGACCTCAAAGACCTCGTGAAGAGGCCGGTAAGACCTGTAAATTTTCACTTTCGAATACAGCTTAAACGAATACAGATCAAAATTGAGTAGATACTTAACTAAAAATACTTCAGATTATTTATACACATTTAAGGGTTGAAAAATAGTGAAATGCAGGTACGAATATTTTATTATTGATTGTATACGATATTTTTGATAAATGCTTTTGTTATCATAAAACTAATTATGAAACTGAAAGTAAAAGTACAGAAACTTTTATAACCCTTTGTTTTCATTGTAATGCGGCATAACAAATTGGTGTCAGAAGTAAAAGATAGTCAAAATTCGGGAATAAGGAAAAATTTGCTAAATTTTTGGAAATTTCAATGAGAGCCTTGCTTAGCAGGGATAATGAATTTTCTACAAGTAAAAAGAAACACATACACAAATTGTTTATTTTCATAATACAATATATTTCAAATGCATTGTAACTGGCACCATTTTTGAAGTTTTTCTCATCAGTTTCTGAAAATAGAAAATGGAATTTTAAGATGGATATTTTTTTAAGGCAACTTACAGTGATATTTTAATCGCTTTCAAATTTACAAGAAACACGGAACTTGAAACCAAATCAGTTCACAAATCCCTCAACATCAGAAATTGTTCACACAAATTCATCATTTAGTTTGAAAATGAAACCATAAACGTATGATGGCTCAAATGATATTGGTGAATATTTGACACAGTTTAATTTGATCTCTGAGATAAATAACTGGTCTTACAAAGCTAAGTCGTTGTATTTGGCAAGTAGCTTGTCAGGAAATGCTAGGTCTTTACTTAGTGAGTTGACAGAGATAAAGAAAAGAGATTTTGATTTTTAGTAGATATATTGAGAACAAAGTATGGAACTAGAAATAAAGCTGACATTTTTAGAGCTCAGTAAAAATCATTTACTAGGGGGAAAAATCAGTCAATTTCAGATCTCACTCGACACATCAAGAAAATTACACGACATGCTTACCCAGATGCAAACTCAGAAATGATCGAAATTCTGTCCTTGGATTGTTTCATTGACAGTCTTGATAACTCTGAAATTAGATTGAGATTAAGAGAATGCTGTCCAACACCTATGGCAGAGGCAGAAACTCACCAACTGGCTGACAAGCAAAGAAGTCAACCAATTAATGCTTTTAAAAGTGTGTAAACTCAGGGATACTCTAAACCTACGTTAGAAAATATGATATATAAAATTGACACATTGACAGCTCAAATAGAAAAATTAGAATCACAGAAAAATGTTGAAGTTCATCACAGAGAGCACATAGTTAACCCTCAAGGAAATGAATATAATCCAAATAGATCAAATAACAGGGAATATCATCACAACAATAACAGAACTGCTAACAGAGCACCAAACAGATATTACTACGGACATGGGAATATAGGTAGAACTGTTCAGAACAATGATAATTTCAAGGATAGAAGGTTTGAGGGAAACGGGAACAGGTCAAGTTGGGGGACTGCAACCAGACCACAGAAGATGTAAGGTCCAAAAGTGAAGTCATTTTGTTAAATAGTTTAAGGGCTGAAAATGGTTATTTTTGTGATGTGATGTAAATGGATTTCTAGTGTCTTGTTTGTGTGATTCTGGTGCAAATGTTTCTATAATAAATTCTAGAATTTTAGAAAAATGGGAAAAAGATAGTTAACCTGAGATATATCCAGTAAATATGATGATGAGTACTGTTACTGGTGAAATCAAGCCTTTTCTGGGGAAAACAAAAGTGGATATACAATTAGGAAATCATGTGTTAAGTCGTGAAATGTTGGTTTCAGACATTGTACAAGATGGTATTCTTGGTCTAGATTTTATGCGAAGTCATAAATGTGATTTGATCATTAGTAAAAATTATATGTTAGTGAATGGTGACAGAATGCCTTGCTACATGAAAAATGATTCCAAACCTATAGCTAGTTGTTGTAGGGTAGCAATTACAGAAAATATAGTAGTTGAAACAAATACAGAAACGATAGTTCCAGGAAAAGTTTTAGATCACATGGACAGAAATGTATGTTGTTTGTTGGAGGGTACAGAACGTTTTATTCAGAAAACTGGTTTAATGGTTGCTAAAGTGCTGGTCAATCCTAACAGGTGTACTGTACCTGTGAGATTAATTAATTTGACAGATAAACCAGGTACAGTTTTTAAAGATACTACAACTGCAAAATTGGAAAATGTTAAAATTGTTGACACAAAGTTAGTAAATGCAGTAGAAATAGGAAATAGTCAGAAAAATGATATTTTGCCTGAACATTGAACAGAAATGTTTAAAAAATCTTCTAAAAACTTAGATTATGATCAAACTGAAATTTTGAGGAAATTTTTAATTAAACATCAACATGTTTTAGTAAAGATTCTGGAGATGTAGGTCATACATCTTTGATAACGCATACAATTGATTCTGATAAGGAAAAAACAGTAAAAAAATATCCTTACAGAATTTCATTATCCAAGAGAAAAATTGTTGAGCAAGAAATACAGAACATGGAAAAAGATGGTGTTATAGAAAAATGTTCACATAGACCTTGGGATGCTCCAGTCGTGCTTATTGCTTAATCTGACAAATCATTTAGATTTTGTTGTGACTATAGAGGATTGAAGGAGGTGACAGTTAAGGACTCACAACCTTTACCTAGAATTGATGACAGTATTGAGGCACTGGCAGGTTCAAAATGGTGGTCATGTTTAGATATGAAATCAGGTTATTGGCAGGTAGATATAGATGAAGAAGATCGTCACAAATCAGCTTTTTTCTATACCCGGTGGATCTCAATGGCAATGGCAAACATTAGCATTCGGTTTATGCAATGCCCCTGCTACATTTACAAGTCTGATGCAAATGGTTTTTGATGGTTTGTTATGGTCGACAGTCATTATCTATTTAGATGATATTATCTGCCATTCCTCTTTATTTGATGATCAATTAGTAAGGCTAGAGATTATATTTGAAAGACTCAGACAAGCTAATTTAAAGCTTAACCCCATAAGTGTATATTGTTCCAAAAAGTAGTTATATTTCTTGGACATAAGATAAACACACATGGTGTAGAAACAGATCCGAGGAAAATTGAGGTCATAAAAAATTGGCCAACTCTTAAAAATTCAAAGGAAGCTAGAAGTTTTATATCTTTAGCAAGTTATTACAGGTCATATGTTTACCAATTTGCAAGTATAGCCAAACCCCTTCATGAATTAGCAGAAACAAATAGAAAATTTATCTGGACTGATGATTGTCAGATAGCTTTTGAGATAATAAAAGCAGCACTTACAAATGCCCCAATTTTGTCATTCCCCACGGAAACTGATCAATTAATTATTGATACAGATGCGTCACTTGTAGGTCAAGGTGCAGTTTTGTCTCAGTTAATTGAGGGCAAGGAGAAAGTTATTGGGTACTCCAGTGAATGTTTTACTAGAACAGAGAGGAAATATTGTGTTACCAGAAGAGAATAATTAGCAATTGTTAGTGCTTTGAAATATTTTTACCATTATGTATATGGGAGACATGTTATTATAAAAAGTGATAATTCAAGCTTGAAATGGTTGTTGAATTTTAAGAATGTTAAAGGTCAGTTAGCAAGATGGTTAAAAGCTTTAAGTGTTTATGATTTTACCATTGAATATCGAGCTGGTAAACTGCATTCCAATGCAGATGTTTTGTCAAGACGTCCATGTGTTGATGGATGCAAATACTGTGACAGAGTAGAAATGAAAAGTGATCCTTTAGTGGCTTCTGTGCAAATAACAGAGTTAAAGCCATGCCCTGTATTAGAGGAGAAAATTATTACCGAAAATGACATACAAGTGAAGAGTAGGTCAGAGCACAGTGTTTTAAAGTTACACACTGTATTAGGTATTTTAGCCATGTTGTTTGGTTTGGTGGTATTTCTTCAGTGATATTAGTCACAGTATGTTTGATATTTTGGGAAGTAGAAAATGATTTGTCATGGATAGAAAGATTGCGATGGATATGGTCAGTTTTATGTAGATATGGGAGTTGTATTCTACAAAAGGTAGGTGTTGATTATCAGGTTATACCGAGGGTTAACAGTAATGTTACAGTTAGCCGTAACTTGAATAATTTAACAGGTGATAGAAAGAATGATAATACTAGTATGGAAAGTGATAAAAAGAAGTCATGTAACAAAGAGTGTAATATTTTACAGCTAGATAAAGCTTGTCAGACAAATAATAAAGATGTTGTTTTGATAAGTGATGTTTCCAAGTACAAGTACTTGTTCAAATAATAGTCAAACTGCAAGTAGAGAAGATGAATAATGATATGGTAATTGAAGAATTCGATTTAGCACAGATACAAGACAGTGATAGAAATTTAAAGTTAGTGAAAGATATGAATTTAGAAGGTGTAAAACCTACATGGCAAGAAGTTTCAAAATATGATGTTGAAAAAAAGTATTATTGGGCAAGATTGGATTCAATGGTTGTTAAAGGAAATGTTTTGTATTTGTAATAGGAAGATGAAAAATGTAAAGATGTATTTAAGTTACTTACTGTAATACCAAAGTCATATAGAGATACTGTTTTGAAACATTTACATAACAGTAAGACATCAGCTCATTTGGGTATAAAGAAAACACTAAGGAAAATTAGAGATAGGTATTTCTGGTATGCTTTGAGAAAAGATGTAGAACATTGGTGTAAGACATGTCATATTTGCAGTAGTAGAAGAGGTGCCTTACGAAAACCTACAGCTCCTTTGAAAACATACAATGTTGGTTATCCTAATGAAAGAATTGCAATTGATTTTATGGGTCCCTTTGTAAAAACTAAAAGTGGAAATAGATACATGATGGTAGTAGAAGATTTATTTAATAAATGGACTGAGTGTTATCCTTTAGAGACTTTAGAATTTAGTACAGTTGCCAAAACACTAGTTAACAAGTATATAAGAAAATGGGGATGTCCATTATCATATCACACAGATCAAGGAAAACGTTTTGAGTCAAAGTTATTTTTAGAAATATGTCAGTTGTTAGGTGTAGAAAAGACTAGATCATCTCCCTTTCATCCTCAAGGAAATGGTTTTATTGAACAACATAATTCTACTATTATCAACATGCTTTCACATTATGTTTCTGTGAATCAAGATGACTGGGACGAACACATTGATTTAGTTCTCATGGCATACAGGTCATCTGTTCAGTCATCATCAGGATTTTCACCAGCAATGTTACATCTTGGTAGAGAGCTAAGGTTACCAGTGGACATGATATTTGGTGCCAATGAAAAAGATGAAGCTGAAATAGAACATTCACCAACACAATATGTCACATATTTGGAAAAGCGATTGCTCATTTTTTATGATATTTCTAGAAATAATATGGATATTGCTAAAGAAAGCATGAAAGTAAACTTTAATGTTCATTTAAATTACATTATCTATAATGAAAATGACTTGGTATTGTATAACCATCCTATGAGAAAGAAGGGACTGAGTAGTAAATTTCTTAGACCATGGACTGGGCCATGTAAAATTATAAACAAGGTT
This sequence comes from Dreissena polymorpha, assembly GCF_020536995.1. NCBI lineage: Eukaryota > Metazoa > Mollusca > Bivalvia > Myida > Dreissenidae > Dreissena > Dreissena polymorpha. Next base: position 106,814 of record NW_026273399.1, on the reverse strand, counting down.
AATGATATTCTTTATAGAATTAAAACAGGCCCAAGGACAAAAGCAAAAATTGTCCATCATGATAAGCTAAAACCTTACAAAGGAAAATTGATACCTGATTGGTAGTGAAGCCATCAGATAAGGGATGTCTTAATCTGAAATAAATAATTTATGTTTAAAATAGAATAAAAACAAATTAATGTATGCAAATGATAAAAGAAAAATGATTTTTACTTTACAGAAGTTCCAGTGTAAACTCTGTGAAGATCTATTCTTTGGTGCTCAAAAAGCCTGTCTGGCCAATTTGCGGGAGCAGCATAGCGGCATCTCTTATAAATGTAAAATCTGTAAATAGATCTTTATGAGAAACGACAATCCACATTTATGCAAAGCATCGAAGGAAAAGTTTGAGCAGTTCAACCAATTAAATGGAAATTAGGGACAAGATGCAGAGAAAGATTTGGAGAAGTTTATGGAAAAGGCTACGGAGGAATTATGCGTCGATGTAGAGAAGAAGAAGAAGGGAGAAAAAGAAAAGTTAAACGTTTTATTGGAGGAATTGGAGGTGAGTGAGGACGAAGAAAAGGATAGAGATAATTTTGAAAGCTTCTAGAAAATGAGTGACCAATAGGAAAGAGCCGAAATGGAGGACAAACAGAAGAGGAAGAAGGGAGAAAAAGTAAAGAAAGAAGAAAAAGTAAAGAAGGAAGAAGAAGGGCAGAAAAGGAAGAAGGAAGAAGAAATGAAAGAACAAAAGAGGAGGAAGGAAGAAAAGCATTGACAGAGGAAGAAGTTCAGGGGAAGAAGAAGGAAGAGAATAAAAAAAAGGAAAAAAAAGAACAAAAGAAGAAGGAAGAAAAAGTAAAGAAGGAAGAAGAAGAGCAGAAAAGGAACAAGGAAGAAGAAACGAAAGAACAAAAGAAGAAGGAAGAACATGTAAAGAATGAAGAAGAAGAGCAGTTAAGGAAGAAGAGGAGCTGAAACAGAAAAATGATGCGATAATGAAGGAAGAAGAGAAGAAAAGAAAGAAACAATAAGAAATGGAAAAAGATCAGAAGAAGAAAGAAGAAAAACTAAAGGAAGAAGATGAGCTGAACAAGAAAAATGATGCGATAATGAAGGAAGAAGAGAGGAAAAAGAAGAAGAAAGAAGAAATGAAAGAGCAGAAGAAGAGGAAGGAAGAAAAAGCTATGAAAGAGGAAGAAGTTCAGGAAAAGAAGAAGGAAGAAAAGAAGAAAAAAGAAAAACATCAGACAAACGTAAAAATATAATTGAAAAAGGAAACATCAACAAAAGACAAAAACTGGATACGATGGATACAGCAGACGAGAATACCGTCAATTGGGAACTGGTCGAGGCACAGGACAAAATCCAGAAGCTCGTGAGGATGAGGAGGACCTTGGTTGTTGAAAGGAGCGAGTGTACGGCCTTCGAAGAGGGAGGGTTCCTATACGAAGTACAAACTTTACGCGAAAATATAAAATATAAACAGCGCAATAACAATTATTAAAAAGTGGTGACAATTTTTTTTTTCGTGTAAGTATTGTGTTGTCATTAAACATTTATATGTTTTAATTGTTTAAATAACTGTTTAAAGGTTAAATATTATTCATGTATTGGAACATATTGTTTAAATGACATTTTCCTGTTTTACGTGTTGTATATGTCATTAAAAATTATTTGTCATAATAGCATTTTATGTGTGATGTGGTTTATCATAACATTATCAATATTTTGTCACGAGGTCATTTTGTTCCGGTAAATATTATGTGACATCATAAAAGTTGACACATTTTTTTATATATTAACATTTATTCAAAATAAATGTTTATGTAATAGTAATTTATGTAATTTAAAATAGTATACTGACCTTATAGTTGATGTGTTGTCAACAAGAATTGGGACAATTCTTAAAGGGTGAGGGTACTGCAAGGCCGTTACCCCACCTAGTTGTTATTGTATTGCGTAATTTAAATAAGGCTTGTTTCCGATTAAATATCACAATCACAGTAAGAATTTATATGAAACATTAAAGATAAATATCTTATAAATTGATTTAAAGTCATACCCATTGTTAAACTTGTGTATTTGTCAACGATTAAACTTATTATTGTTGTTCGCGCTTGCATCTTATTCATTCATTAAATCCGCCATTTCGTATGACGTTCATTGGTAGATATTTTTACTTTAACGGTCGTCACATGTCATTGACGTCACGCCGGTTTTAGTATAAATAGTCAAACGTAAACAACTTTCAAAAACAAATACAGATCAAGTTGAGTAGATACTTAACTTAAAATACTTCAGATTGTTTATAAACATTTAGGGTTGAAAAATAGTGAGATGCAGGTACGAATATTTTATTATTGATTGTATACGATATTTTTTTTATATGCTTTTATTTTCATAAAAATAATTATGAAACTGAAAGTAAAAGTACAGAAACTTTTATAACCTTTAGTTTTCTTTGTTATGCGGCATAACAATATTGTGTATTTTTCATTAAACATTGAAAGAAACAATTGCAGAAAAAGTGTCGATATTGGTTGAATTCGTCCATATCCGCACTTTTAGGTCATATCCGCGGATATGAGTCATATACGCATTTTAGACGGACCGCTTTTTACCCGGGATACTCGTGATACCTTCCCGAATTGGAGACAACTCCTTTAGTTACGAAAAGACCGAACTATTTTACTCAGTAAGCAACATTTTCGTTAATGCATATATGTTATAAACAATTTTTATATTCGTCATTTCTTAAATACTATATGCTTAAGATCATATGTCCCATGGTATATATGGAGGATCACGCAATGGGTTAACTTATTACAACATACACATACTTTTTGTCACAATGCAATTAAATAACAACACAGGTATTAACATGAAAGATGTGTTGTATTCCTTAAACGCATTCAATGACAATGGTGATTTATTGTTTTAAATTTGAACTGTTTGTATCGTTATAATGTTGTTTTTAACACGTGTGTGTTTGTGGTTAATATGGAGCTCAGTGTTTTTGTGTGTTTAACAATAAATCGATATACATCCCGAAGGTTTTAGACTGACTGTTCTATTGCCGTAAACAAATTGTTAATCCGTGTTTCCTGTTAATGTTTGTATTGCACGTAATATCGTGTATTGTATAGGCGATTGTTACATAAATGAATAGTGGGGTTTATCAAAACAATATCTCCTAGGTTTGTTGTTTGTTCTATTTTATATTTGGTGTAACAACACATTATCACTTTTGACCAGCTATTTTTTGAGTAAGTAACATTTTCATTAATGCCTATAATTAATAGACATATTTTATATAGTTAAGAAAAATCAATATGTTTATTCCAAATACAGGGACTAGGGCTCTGGATACGAACGTTGAATTGTAAGTACCTCCGTATTAATGTTTGTTTAAATTGGAATTTGAATATCAAATGGTTAACAACTGTATTCAAATATTCGTTATCGATAACATTATATAGTTTACAATATGATACACACTGCATTTTGTCATGTTCAGGAATCAACTGCAATCATCGAATCTTCCGCAAGGTGAGTGCTTGATATCATTCCAGTAACAAGTTATTTTTAGTAAAATTATACCCAAATGTAATTTCTTATGCTGCGTTTACATTATGTTCCCGGCAGTCCCGTTTGTCCGAAACGTATCGCACCGTGTGACTGTTGCAATCTTCGACCTTTAAATTAAAGTTGGCTAGGTTGTGCTAAGTTTCCTCACGGTTTATCAAGGTATCCGTGACGTGCCGTCTAAGCAAAAACACGACCCTTCGACGGTGCGCTAAGTTTTCATCCACGGTCTGTCACGGATGTATACATTTTGTTCAAGGTACAATGCGTTCTTTTAAGTTCCCGCACGTTGTTTGAGTTTGTCATGCAGGTCTGATACGTTGTACACGTTTCTCATTCATTTGTCACATTCTATCAAGGTACCGTGCGGATCAAACGTGGACATCCGAGAGGTTTCGGGCACGAGTGTGTTCCCGGTATAAAAGAAAACTCTCAATCAAGAGTATTTATTATAACAAAATAATTCCAGTGACGTGGATGTGAACGACGAGGATGATTTTGTGTTTGCCTGCTTATTTGCAGCATTAATAACATCTTTGCGTTGTAAAGAGCTGAAAGAATCACAAAAGTCCGGGAAAAGACGAAAAAGGAGGCTAAGGTCCCTGTGTGTTCTTGGTGGCATAATACTGATCGAGTGGTCATACTAAAATGAAAGTTTCATGAATAGCACGGCTTTTATATACTTATCTTCAGACCGCGCTAATCGTGTCAGACCGTACAACAACTCAACTGGCCGTAACGCATATGCCTGCAAAACGCATCACACCGTAACGGGTCGGAATAAACACGTAGCAAAAAGGCTGTCAATTATCCTAGCTTGCCGTGGTTATCTTGACAAAACGTCACAAAACGTCACAAAACTTTATAAAAACTTAACATTTTGGGGAATGAATAGGATTACCAAAGGAGTACAGACTCTTTTCGGGTTCTGTTACGGCCTGCTACGTACTGTCAAGTTTTGTTGCATTTTAAAAAGTTCTATCACGTTTCTCATTTCTGCCGTGGCTACCGTGGCAAATTTGTTGACAGTTTAAAATTTTGGCATGGCAACCCCGTTGTGTCACGTTTGGCTATCCCGTTCCCCTACTTTGCCTCACGTTTATCCCTTTTCCTCCACGGTGGCCTGAAACGTTATTGCCGTGGTCGCCGGGAACATAGTGCAAACGCAGCATTAAATGATACATGCTAAAGATCATGTGTAAAATGATGTTTATGGAGGTTCGCGCAATGTGGTCACCTAATACAACATACACATACTTTTTATCACAGTGTAATAAAACAAAAACACATATATTAACATAAAGACGTGTTGTAACCCTTAATCGCATTCAATGACAATTGTGATATATTTATTGTTTTAAATTTGAACTGCAATTCTTAGATAATAATGTTGTTGTTTTTTAACACCTGTGTGTTTATGTTTAATATTGAGCTCAGTGTTTCGGTGTGTTTAACTATAAATCGATTTACATCCCGAAGGTTTCGGACTGACTGTTCGATATCCGAAACTGAATTTTCAATCCATGTTTTCTGCTAATGTTTGTATTGCACGAAGTATCATGAATTGTATAGGCGATTGTAACATAATTGAATAGTGGGGTTTATCCAAACAATCTCTTCGAGGTTCTTGTTTTTTTCTAAAATATACTTTGTGTAACAATACCTTATCACTTTTGACCAGCTATGTTTTTTAGTAAGAAACAATTTTATTTATGCCTATAATTAATACAGATATTTGTATATAGTAAATACAAGTCATTCTTTTTATTCCAAATTCAGAGAGGAGGGCTCTGAATGCCGTTCAACTGTAAGTACCTACGTAATCCGCCTATTAACTTTTGTACAAATTGGAGATTAAATTTAAAATGGTTAACAATTGTATTCAAATATTCGTTATCGATATCAGTATACAGTTTACAATAGAATGATAACTGCATTTTTTCATGTTCAGGAATCAACTTCAATCATCGAATAGTCCCCAAGGTGAGTTCTTGATATCATTCCAGTAACAAGTTATTTTTAGTTAAATTAAACCCAAACGTCATTTCATAAATGATACATGCTTAAGATCATTTGTTAAATGATGTATATGGCGTTTCACGCCATGGGTTCAATAAATACAACATACAAATACTTTTTTCATAGTGTAGTAAAACAACAACACAGGTATTAACTTACTTGAAGGATGTGTTATAACCCTTAAACGCATTCAATGACAATTATAATATATTTATTGTTTTAATTTTTAACTGCAAATCTATGATAATAATGTTGTTGTTTTTAACACCTGTGTATTTCGGTTGTAATATCGAGGTCAGTGTTTCGGTGTGTTGAACAATAAATCGGTTTAAATCTGGAAGGTTTCGGACTTAATGTTCTATTGCCGTAACCAAATTGTTAATCCGTGTTTCCTGTTAATGTTTGTATTGCACGTACTATCGTTTATTGTATAGGCGATTGTTACATAAAGTAATAGTGAAGGAAATCAAAACAATCTCTCCTAAGTTTCTTGATGTTTCTATAATATACTTGGTGTAACAACACATTATCACATTTGATCAGGTATTTTATTTAGAAAGCAACATTTCATTAAAATTAAACATTTTGAACATAGTTTAGAAAAATCAATCTTTTTATTCCAAATTCAGGGAGAAGGGCTCCGAATGCCATTCAACTGTAAGTACCTTCGTAACAAGCTTATTAATGTTTGTTCTAATTTGATTTTTTAATATAAAATGGTAAACAATTGTATACAAATTATTGTTATCGATAACAGTATATAGTTTAAAATTTAATAATTACTACATTTTCTGATGTTCAGGAATCAACTGCAATCCTCAAATAGTCCCCAAGGTGAGTGCTTGATATCATTCTAGTACCAAGTTATTTTTATTAAAATTAAACCTAAACGTCATTTCTTAAATGATGCATGCTTAAGATAATTTGGTTAATGATGTTTATGGCGGTTAACGCAATGGTTTAACTTAATACAACATACACATACTTTTTGTCACAGTGTAATAGAACAGCTTCATAGGCATTAACATGAAATATATGTTTTATTCCTTAACCGCATGCAATGACAATTGTGATATTTTTATTGTTTTAAATGTGAAGTCCAAATCTATGATAATAACTCAGTTTTTAAACACGTGTGTGTTTGTCGTTAATATCGAGCTCAGTGTTTCGGTGTGTTTAACAATAAATCGATTTAAATCCCGAAGGTTTCGGACTGACTGTTCCATTGGCGTAACCAAATTTTGAATCCGTGCTGTCTGTTAATGTGTGCATTGTACGTAGTATCGTATATTGTATAGGGAATTGTAACATAAATGAATAGTGGGATTAATTAAAAAATCTCTCCTAGGTTTCTTGTATTTCTATTTTAAACTTGGTGTAACAACACATTATCACATTAGACAAGCTATTGTATTGAGTAAGTAACATTTTAATGAATGCCTTTATTTAATAAAATATTTTTTATTTAGTTAAGAAAAATCAATCTTTTTATTCCAAATACAGGGACGATGGCTCAGAGTGCCGTTTAACTGTAAGTACCTACGTAAAACTCTTATTAATGATTGTTCAAATTGGAGTTTGAATATGAAAATGGTTAACAATTGTATTCAAATATTCCATTTCGATAACAGTATATAGTTTACAATATTATGATAACTGCATTTTGTCATGTTCAGGAATCAACTTCAATCATCGAACAGTCCCCAGGGTGAGTGCTTGATATCATTGCAGTGCCAAGTTATTTGTAGTAAAAAAGAACCCAAACGTCATTTCTTAAATGATACATACTTAAGATCATTTGTTAAATGATGTTTATGGCGGTTAACGCAATGGGTTCATTTAATACAACATACACTAACGTTTTTGTCACAGTGTAATAAAACAGCAGCACATGCATTAACATGAAAGCTGTGTTTTATACCTCAAACGCATCCAATGACAAATATTATATATTTATTGTTGTAAATGTGAACTGCAAATCTATGATAATAATGTTGTCGCATTTTAACACGTGTGTGTTTGTCTTTAATATCGATAATAAATGAATAGTGAAGGGTATCGAAACAATCTCTTCTAGGTTTCTAGTTTTTTCTATAATATACTTGGTGTAAACATTATCAATTTTGACCAGCTATTGTATTTAGGAAGCCATATTTTATTGTATGCCTATAATTAATAAACCTTTTTTTAATACAGTTATGAAAAATCACTCTTTTTATTCCAAAATACAGTGAGGAGGGCTCCAAATGCCGTTCAACTGTAAGTACCTACGTAAAACGCTTATTAATGTTTGTCAAAATTGGAGTTTGAATAAAAAATGGTTAACAATTGTATTCAAATATTCGTGATCGACACCAGTTTATTAATGTGTATAGTTAACAATTTAATAATTACTGCATTTCCTTATGTTCAGGTATCAACTTCAATCATCGAATAGACCCCAAGGTGAGTGCTTGATATCATTTCAGTACCAAATTTTGTGTAATAAAATTAAACCCCGACGTTATTTTTTAAATGATATATGCTTAAGATCGTTAGTTAAATGATGTATAAGGCGGTTCACGCAATAGGTTCACTTAATTCAACATACACACACGTTTTGTCATAGTGTATTTAAACAACAACACACAAAAGAGTTGTTAACACCCTTAAACGCATTCAATGACAGTTATGGTATATTGTATTTCCCAAATTTAATTAAAACAGTTCATTTATTTTGAAGTAATGCTGGATGACGCCCATGACAATATTATCAAATTTTGTAATTGATGTAGGACGAAAGTACGACATGCAAGTGGACATACATAACGCAGAGGCCAAAGAGGAGGAAAATGACGACAACGATGTGGGCAATTCCTTAGACTTCGTAATTTTGAAGAATTTCAGTCAAGGGGAGAAAAACAAATAATACGTAAACGAAGATTTCTATATTATAGTTAAATATAGTACACATAGAGGAATTGCGAACAAAGGCCATGTTATATAGCGCTTGATTTCTGTGAGTGCCAATTGTCCAATGCCCTTACGCACATGTACATGTTAGTTTTGAAAATATTAACACTTACATCCATCAAAAGGCATGCTTTATAAAAATAAACGTCCAAGAAATAAACTTCTTGATTTGAGCATTTCCGGGACAAAGCTGTAACGCACAAAAGAAGGACGATATTATTTTACATGCCGTCAATGCCTGTTTATGGTATTCGTAAATATTGTATTTGTATATGAGGATGGGAAATTTTTCAGTTTGTTGTCTTTTTAATAAAATGATATAATATTCTGAAGAAATTGTTCGCTTCAAATGATTATCTGGTGATAATGTCAAACACGTTTATTTGCTCGGCACGATTACATGTACCACTAGCCAATGTTAATGGTTCAGGTTTTTAAAATCTCTGTAAATAAACTTATAACAGTACATTTTCTATCATTAGTCTATGAACATTTGTAAATGCAATTAGCGAGCCTCTGCGAGAATGACTACGAAATTAATGGAATAAGATATGACGAGTTGTAGTTGATAAAGCTTTTAAAGACTTTTACGTCAATTGGTGATTAATTTATCATTTCGCTAAAACGGCATCATGATCTTCGTTATTCAAACAATAAGTATCCTATTAAAACACTAACTATTATCTTACATATGCTATAAAAAAATCAAATCACAACATTTTTGTGATGTTCGTTTTGCACAAGAAACTAACACAAGTTTTTTTTGACTATTAATGTTATTTAAACAGCAATTTCAAAATACGATGTTATTGTTTCTATATATTCCTTTATTTTAACTATTTAACCATGGTTATTTATGATTTATTAATGTAAAGTTATGTTATACACTTATAAAATCTACATTTTTCCCATGTATATTTCTGAGAAAAGAATGTTATTTTTTATCGTTATTTTATTCCTGAGGTTAATGATGAATTGTGTACTGTAATTTTATGAACACTCAAATATTCTAGCAATTAAAGTGTATTTTTTCCCTATTTGAATATTCTCGCCACTATACTGTTATATATTATATAGCTTTTTTCCTATTTAAATATTCTAGCCCTTAAAGTGTATTATATTATATAGTTGTTCTCCTATTTTAATAGTGTAACCATTATATTGTATTATATCATAAAGCGTTATGTCTAAATGAATGAGTTGATTTTATAATATTTTCATACGTATTGTGTTACTTATTATTATTATTATCAACTTATGTTATGCGAATATTTGTTACATTTCAAACGGCCTTTTCCGTAGATAGATGAATAGTTTCCATATTTTAACAATTATTCCAAAAATGGTATTACAGTATATATAAAAAAAGCTATTCAATATAGACAGTATAATATTTTTGCAATTTATATCACGAGGAAGGAAAGTTTCATCCATGAACCTTAAAGGATCATTAGCTTTTCACCATTGTGTTGTCTCACAGTTTTGCATTTATTCTGTATCTCTAATATACTATTTAGATATTGGTAGAACTTATTTCTAGTTCTAGTTACATTTATGTATGTTATGTTTTATTAAGCAGTGTAACCATGGTTTGCTGGCAGCATTTCTTCTGACATAATAACAAGTTAGTGGTTGAGCATAAAATAGACTTTTGGTTTATTTGTTGATGAACATCAATTTTAAATGCAATTGAAGCAATCTAACGAAGCAACCATGTCTGGAAAATATTGTTCAAATTATTCTCCTGATTAATATTGAAAAACAATATTTGTACGAATATGAACCTTTGGTTTCTGTATAAAGTATCGTAAACACCCTGTATTCAGTCTTTAGCTTATAATTTGTGTCAGATTTGTGGAGTATCATAATACGAATATGAACGTTTGGTTTCTGTATAAAGTATCGTTAACACCATGTTTTCAGTCTCTAGCTTATAATTTGTGTCAGTTTTGTGGAGTATCATAATACGAATATGAATGCTTGGTTTCTGTATAAAATATCGTAAACACCATGTTTTCAGTCTCTAGCTTATAGTTTGTGTCAGATTTGTGGAGTATCATTATTAATGTTTTGCAATGTTTTTTTTTAAACACATGTTTAAATTCTTAATAACCATACTATAATAACATAAAGCATGAATGTCTCGCTTCGTAAATTCAACGATTGTGTTTTTGCGCATTTCGTATTCCGAAATATATTGAAAGAGACGTAAGTGAACGTAATTATAATATGAACCATTAACGTGTGAAGCATTTGAAAACGTGATTAGAAAACATTATTCATTTAAAAACAAGTTCCAAAAACGTATATTTATATTATTTATTTACCGAATATATAAAAAAATATGATTCATTCGTTTTGCAAACTATCTTAAATTTTCTTTTCTACATTGTATGTTTGTTTTTATATCAGTATTTTTGCATTGAATTTGCAAAATTTTGCATATTTAATAATTAAATTCATCTTTATTTTTCAGTATCTTTTTTTTTTATATTTTCACCCCATATTTGTCAGTATTTTTTTTTCAATTATCGATCTGTAGCTGTAGTGAATACATTTTGGGAAATTTGAATGTTAATCGCATTTTTGGATAACCTGTGTTATATAATATTGCTGTAAAAAAACGCACATCTTTGTAACCTACATCATGATATAAGAGTGAGCTATGCTTTGTAAGCTGTATTGTATGTATGAAAATAAAATCATTCGCCATAAAAACAACTGTTCATGCATTTGTATTGTTTTGACAAGATTCTTGTTAATTTCGCCTGTCTCAATGATTGAGTATATTTTCTTGTGTGAATTCGTTCGTTCTTCGCTGCAACTTGGAATTGCAGCTTTATCAGTCATCATGGACTTCAATACAAAAACGAAATACAAATCTTCGCCGGCAAATCTTGCAATTCTGCAATAGACGACCACCAATAAACTCCATGTCAAGACGGCAAATCGCTTGCAAGGCCCGTGCCTAAAGATCAAACGTCAGTTTAACTCTTTTGGTTTAAATGTCTGCTTTGGGCATACAACCGCTCTCTGCCGGGTAATATATACCTTCAACAATCGCCAAGTTCATACGTACAAGAATCTCTTAAAGTGTGGGCATAATACAGTTAGTTTTTCCGATTGCAACTTCATTCATAAAGTTATTTTCAACTAAACTAGCATAAATGTACATCATGACATGACGTCATGGCTAATCCCCTATGCCTTAACAGCTGATAAAGCGCGTGCGTGATTCGATTTGTCGTTGGTTGAATTTAGAAAAAATCGGGGTCACAGCTAGCGCTTGTTAAAATTTCAAGCGTTGCGGCGATTTAAATTTGTGCACAAATGTACCGCTGTGCTCAAATCGCCTGGGAAAAAAATGATTTAGAGATGATATATTGGATGCAAGATCTGAGTTTCTAGTTCAAAGGTCAAATTTAGATCAGTAAATAACTTCATTTATTGGGTTATTGTACTATAAATTATAACAAGTCGTCGCTCGCAAAACATGTATCCGTAGAAAATCAATAATTAAGGCCATACTTCAATGGAAAAGATCAATGCGTATATCATCATATTGTCGGAAACGGCTTTTGCAGAATACGCTTAATCCCTTTTCCCTTAAAACGTGGATGGGACTCTTCACAACCGGAAAGTTGCGTTGCCGACAGCATCTTGAATGTTAAAGCAATGTATTTAATTTACATTTAATAACGCATGAACTAAATAAGTGTATAGATACATATTCAAAGAGAACACATGGTTGGTGACTTTTTAGATAATCTGATATCAGACGAGTCTAAAAGGCGTAGGAATCACACCATTTTAAAGAAATCTGATATCAATCGCATGATATCAAAAGTCAACAAACATATATTCGATTTATCATGTCAATTCTTAAACAATATTGTTCGAAACTATACCCTTAATATGCCAAATCATACAAGGCGCACATACATATCATTTTAAAGTACATAACAATATTTACAATATGTATTGCTATATATTAGGTTAACTATTTTAAAACGCGTATTCGCCATCGAAGAATCTATGAAGAAAATGTGCTATAACAACTTATCTACTAGAGGCACCTTGGCCGCTGCTTCCGGTGCAGTCTTGCCTTTATGGTCACGTGTTAAAATCGAATTGGAACTTAATCATGTCCTTTCGTAACTGTATAGTATGAGAATAGAAAGAGATCTCTAGGTGAGATATAACTTTAAGAACTGTTTCATAGATAACACTTAAAAAATCTTAAATTGAACATAGCCAATAATATATATATATATATATATATATATATATATATATATATATATATATATATATATATATATATATATATATATATATATATATATATATATGCGCTCGCTAGAAGTCTATGATCGGAATTTATGCACCCAAAAGATGACCAACTGCCTCAAGTATAATTTAAAGTTTTTTCGAATTGCATATACATATATATTAGGGATGCAAGAGGTTAACCGGTTAACCTACCGAAACGACCATTTACCGGTTACATTTTCGTGAAAAGGTAAACCTAAAATAATGTCTATGTTTTTTTTAATGGATTAATTCGTGAGATTTTACGTTTTACGTGCGATAAACTGCCAACTTGCGCTGGTGAATTATTAGAACAACACGCCGCACCATGACGGTAATAAATATCGTGTCAACAAACAAAGTAATAAAGCAATACATCAATACCTTTATGGCTACAAACAGGGGGTACTTTTTGTAATTGGCGCTATAGTTTTGTGTTATTATTTATGCGGAGAGCTGGGGCTGTTAGCAAAGACTTAATGGACACATTTATCTAACTCGTAATAAAATCAGTTGAGACATTGGTCGGCTTATTTTGATGTTTGTTCACCAATATCCAACACTGACTGCTCGCGAAAATAAAGTGTTCGTAAGTTACAATTTTATCAAGAATTGCATTCGCAGTTACAAACTTGAGTAGTTAACGTCGTATTTTTTTTTATCAGAAATTAATATTATTTGTAGTTATTTACGTAACCAACGATGCCACCACTACCGTCTGTGGCAAGTTTTTTTTAAGAAAGCAATTTATTCAGCTCATTTAATAATAAACATCAATTAACCAGTTATTTTAAACACTAAAATCCTTAAATTAAGTATTTGTGCAATTGCTTAAAAGTTGCGCTGTACGGTACGTTAACAAACATGCGCGTGAATTATCAACCCGCTGGCACTCGTTGACATGTTGACTTGAAAATAAACAACGTTTCCCAACACTTACGCATTTTGCCCTGAAGCTTTTGTCCGTATCGTCGGCATCCGTGCCATCAGAGCGAATGTTCTCGAAAACAGTTAGTCTTGTAACAAGGCTCGCAACGCATCAGCCACAAGCCAGTGGACAAAGTCATGTTCTTGACCACATGAACGCTGTTTGTTTGTGCATTTTCTGCATATACATGCATGTTTGCTGATCTGTTTGAACTGTGGGATAGTGATGCACTAGATTAACAATTATTTAAAAACATTAATTTAATTTAAAGTTAAAAATGTAAACAGAATGAACAGAAAAAAACACGACATAAATGTGAGCAATACGAAGCGGCCCAAATAAAAATTAATTAATAACAAGTGAAAATGAATATTGGGTAGTTTTTATAACTTTAAATCAGATAGTTTTTGTTTTATAAAAACTGTTTGTAAACGCCTAAATATTGTGATTTTCTTCATATGTTTACTTAAAGGGACTGTCCAACAGATTTTGGCATGTATTAAAGCTTGTCATTAACTTCTTAAAATGCTTTATATTGATAAATTTAAACATTTGAACTAAAAATCTCCAGTAAAAAAATAAGAATACAAATTTAAAAAGAAGAAAAAACGTAAACCTCCACAGGGCTCGAACCACTGACCCCTAGAGTCATGGAGTTATGGAGTAAAATGTCTCCCGACTTTACAACTAGACCATCCACGCTCACGCCTAATGCGGAGGTATTTTTTAGCTATATAAGCAATCCTCGTTGTTCCCCAAAATATCGATTCGCGTCGAACGACGCCTTTGACTGTCCCTTTAATATCCAAAACCTGTTTACTAGTGCAGAAAAATTGGTTTATCCCGCGACCTTCACATTTACATATAATTAGGGCCGTAATGACCTACAAAAGGCTCCTGGTCTCGATTGTGACTAGTCCTATGTCGATGTTAAAGACTTTCATATTCCTTCCTCAACCGCAAACAAGTACTGGTATATCATTTTCACATACTTAATCGAAACATATTGCAATTAGTATTTATAATAGCAAAACAACATGTTGATGTTCAATGATTCGCATTGATATCTAGTACCCTTTCGTTTATTTTAATTTACTTTTCAAGTACGAAATTGCTAGTTTCTTTCTTATAAGGTTTTAATAAAGAATAAGGAACCTTATTCAACCACGAAAAAGGAACTGTGTTATCATTAAGTACAATTCTGCACAAATAATATGCAATTAATATTTGCAAAAAAACAACAACACACATTTAAAATGCTTTTCATTTATATTTGAAATACTTTTTTTTTTAATTTGTCATACAAAAGCCAGTTTCTTATTCGGTTTAAATTAGGCATTGGGAACTAGTTCATTATAAAGAAGATAAGCTCAGGCTGCTGAAGCAGTATTGCATTCTCATTACACACAATTAGTTGGTCATTTATGTAAGGCAAGTGACAAATTTCCAAAAACAGTACGAAACAGCACGATACGAAACAACATACACACATAGATGAATAGAGTTGGGGTCACCGCCTTAGAACGGTCAATGCAAAGCATTACGGGGTTTTAACCGGTTATAGAGCGCTCAACCTCACACTTGGCCCAACACTATTCATTATACATATAAGTGTAAATAAAATTTAACCACATAGCATTGCAATTCAAATTAAACAATAATAAAAGGGAATTAAAACGCATTCAATTTTAATACCATTTAATTACTCAATGGTAGGAAGGAGACAAGAGCAACAGAGTAACAACTTTTTGAGGAACGATGAAATGAAATCACACGTGTCAACTACATCCCTCTTTTTTAGATTTTTTTAAAGAATATAGCATCATATAGTTAATATTTCAGATCATCATCGTGAAAATACAGGAAGAAGCAGCAATAATGGTGTAAAAGATCCACATTACATAGCTTGGTTGTTTATGTGACTGCTAAAACATAAAGAAAACAAGAAACGGCCGCCAGAAAGAAAATATTAAGAAAGTTTAACGATATGAACCCGATGACCTATGCATGTAGCCGAAAACAGTGAAAGTGGACCGGATGATGTAATTAAGAAGCAATGACACGATGACGTAAAAAAATCCAATATAATTAAAGGGGCAGTACTGTAAAATAAATAAATAAAAATATTAAAAGAGTAGTACTGTATCGAATTACTAATAAAACCAGCTATGTTAATTGAATATTTTAGAATCAAACATATAAAATGGTCATTCCATTAAAAAGTCCAAATTTAATAATTCATGTTTCTTTTTTCAGTCACGACAAATGAATTGAAGTATAAATTTACAAAAAATTTACAAGAGCTAATATGCAAAGGTTTGGCTCATAAATACACTAAAATAAATGTATATCTTTCAAAATGTGTTGATGTTAGGTATTCGTGGTCGAAGATGTGAATTCGAATTAAACAAGAAATCCTAGTCAAGCATGAAGAAAAATGAACAAATAAATTATCGTAATAAAGAAATAAATGTATTCGAGTTGTGAGGCATACACTTAAATATGTTAATTGATGCATCTTTCGTAGTATATGAGTTAATTACACAGAAACGATTACTAATTCGGTTGAAATAATGACAGGGAGCTGGTTACTAATTCGTAAATCAATGCCTGCATTTAACTATGTTCGGTTGTATTTGTATTGCCTAAAGAATAATAAGTATTATTTATCTTTAAAACCGTTATTCAAATACGTTGAGCTTGAATGAGGAAAAAAGAACTGTCCCTGATTTTTGCTTTAGAATTTGTTTTTAAAGAACTAGGAAAAAGGAACCAACTTACTCTGAAATAATATGAATTTCACAGAAACAGCATTGTCGTTACGTGCAGTAATAAATATTACTTAAAAGAGAGTTCTAGATATGGCAAAGTAATATTAGATTAAGTTGCTTCAATGAACTTAAAAGAAATAATATCTATTCAAATTAAAACAACCCCTAATTATCTATATTAATATTTATATAAAGTCTTTAAAGCATCTTTACAGACTCACAATCAACAACAGATAATTGAATAGGGATTTTGATAACGACATATGTTACCGAAATATATTTTAGGTAAATTCTTTTTGAAGTATCTGCTTGTGTACTTTCATTTTGAGCTTTGACTTCTTTTGCATATCTTACAACCTCAACAATTTTCAGCACAAAATCATAATAATAATTTGAAATAGTATTGTTTCGTGAACAGAAACCTTGTTTTATCTATCGATGTTTACACACCATCAATTAATAAACATATTTCACTGAAGATCACAATGTCCGCACTTTTATTTTGTTTATGATAGCTTTGCACCTGATCATTCTTCTTTTTACGGCAATAAGTGTTCTGTTCACTTGTTCAGCAATAAATCCATCAAACAATGCGCTTAATGTTAATTATTTGTCGCAGAAAAAAGCATACTGCGATAAAGTACAACGTAGGAATGAACCGCGGTATACAGGTATATTGTTTCATCCATAATATTAAAAACATATGAAGGACTCACGAAGCACTCAAAAGGAGACCACTTAAGTAAAATCATACCAAACTTTATATAAAAGGTCAATACAGCACATAACACATCTCAATATGTTCCGTCGTCTTTACGATACACACAATGCTTACGAGCTGTTTATCTAACAATTGTAAATGGACCCTACAGATTTACATATGGTTCTTTTATTAGTAAGCATACACTTGAAAAGTCATTTAAATTGGTATAAATTGGGAAAACACATTTATAAGAAGATAATCCTTAATAAAAATAAAACAAACATTCAATAAGAAAATGGTTTTATGTTGCATTCTTGGTGGAATACTTACATAGCAAATACAGCCTTTCATCGACTTTTAGATTTAGAATCGTCCAATCATATGCCTTAACAATACAAACAACTGCGTGGGCACACTGCCTTTGTTCAACACACGTATCTGTGAATGTTTGTTTAGCCTGACAAAAGAACGCAGTGAAATGAATAGTCTCTCATCGATATGAATTGGTATAATTTTATAGATTTAAATGTTCGAAAATGTGTTTCATGCCGAACCACTATCAATGGCTGTGTTTGAGGTCCCAAAGAAATTTTGTCTATGTCATTCTGACATATGGTATTTTGTGAAGCCAGTCCGATAAGCGGACGTTTGTGTGTCACTGTTGATAACAACGTTAAAAGCATGTTATTGAACGCCATGAAATGAGCGAAAAGCACAGTGTTGTATGGCGTCACATTGTTATTAAGTTTAATACCAACCTAAGACTTCTGAGTTATGGTCTATCACTTGGATGACAAGGATGCTGTATATTATGTTAGTATTTTTATTGACTTTGCCTTGTTGAACAATACCACAAAGAGCTCGACCAGAATATGTGTTTGCTGTTTCCTTAAAGATAAGCGTATCAGCTAAGATACTGTCCAAGTGTTGAAGGGCTTGGCTACGCATATTGTATCGTCTGCTATTTAAATATTAATTCTTTTTGATTCTTGCTATGTTTGTTTTCTAATGTGTTACATTTTATGCGCAATTTATAACACTATTCATTTATTTAATTGAACATGATCTGTGTGTTTTGCTAGTTTTCGCTCAGGTGTATTATGTCAACACCATACAAGAGAAGGCATATATGTTTTCTTTATATCTTATTCGCGAACTTCTAAGACTTTGACTATGCTGCTAAATCATTAATAAACAGCCCGAACAAGATTGGTGAGCTTTTAAGTCCCTGTTCTACCAAGCATATCTGTCTCTTTTGTTGCATTAGGAGTCCATAAATCAATCCTTGCGCTTGATATGCTATAGAAATGTCGTAGTATAAAGAAGTGAAACTCCAGCTGCTGTAGCAGTATTGCATTCTTATTGTATACAATTTGTTGGTCCTTTATTTAAGGCAAGTGACCAATTGCCAAAACAGTACGAAACAGCACAATATGAAACAACATACACACATAGAAGAATAAAGCTGGGGTCACCGCCTTGGAACGGTCAATGCAAAGCATTGGGGGTTTGAACCGGTTTTAGAGCGCTCAACCTCACACTTGGCCCAGCAATATTCATGATAAATATAAGTGTAAATAAAATTTAACCTCATAGCATTGCAACTCAAATTAAACAATAATAAAAGGGAATTAAAACGCATTCAATTTAAATATTATTCAATTACTCAATGGAAGGAAAGAGACCAGAGCAACAGAGTTAAAACTTTTTGAGAAACGATGAAATAAAATTACGAACATGTGTCAATATGTTGAAGAACTGGCCTTGGTCGCACACAAATAATAGTTTTGCAAGTAAGCAGTCTCTATCCACCCTGCTACAGGCCTTTATCATGTTAATGAAACACCCATATGGCGATTGTCATTGAAATTTTCAAATTAAGGAGCATAATGTTAAAAGGTAGCCTGTACAGGAACACAATGTCAGGAATCCACTGTGTTCATCCGCAATGTATATAGTTTGTGTCTTGATATTCTATCATGCTTTTGTTAAAGAAACTTGAGAGTATTTTACTTACTATCGGACTTATTCTGCGGTAGTAAAGCGGAATGCGTCGCTTACTCATGTTGGTTTATGGTATCGTCTTTGAATTACACACTTAGTAGAAACTTCACGGAGTACATTTTTTGTCACCATTTAATACCTTAGAAGTGTTTACACTATGCTTTGTCTTTTAAACATTTCAATCAAGTCAGTCGTCCATATTGCCGTTCTCCTCTAGGGTTTCAATCAAAATAGACGAGTCGTGTTTTGTTTCTAATTTGTTTTGTTTTCTGTTTGAATATATTTAAATCAAGTGTTATCTTAAATGATGAAACAAGAGTTGTTCTCGCGTTTCCATGCGATCTGATCATCCAAAAGACTTTATATCATGTTTCTATTAACACATAATTTTTAAAGTTTATATGAAACGGAGAGTAACTTGATTTATTTTTCCTAGTTCCTTACGCCTAATTAGAATATGGAATAAGGAACAATGCAATATTCGTTATTCAAGCTCAACATTAATGACACAAGCTTTTTGAAGATAAATAATACTAACAATTCTTCATTCAAAACAAAACTAAAAATAGTTTTATTCATTAGTTAATTTGAAAAATAAGAATAGGGAACCAGTCAATGTCAAACCAAAATGCACCCTGTAGCGTGTCGATTAAAAACGCTTTATACATGTTCTAAATCAAAATCGGAACATCTTCCGATCAATGAAAACAACCCACACCACTTTTTGTATCATATTGATGTTTCTTATATTTATTTCTAAAAACCCATATGCACAGATCCGTCACATCGCGGTTCGCGAGATTCACGGATCGCGAAAAGGATATAACTTGACAGGTCATTCATGTAGTTATATAAGCATAAGCAAAGTTTGACCGTCTCAAACACGTATTCACCCTACTTTTTGTTTTTGCATTAAGGATTATATCCATAAGTTTAAAATCGTTCAAAAAATATATTATTTCATGTAGGTATGTTCAAATGTTCTTCAATTTTTGCAATCCGAAACGAATTATCGAATTTTGTTAATGTTATAGTAACCAATTATACCAACAAATGTGCAGATATGGAAACTTCCATGTGAATAATTTGTCTTGATTAAAAACAGGCGAACATTTAGCTTCATGTACAACGTTGCATTATTCTCTAGAAAAGCGTGAGGTTTTTATGCCCCCGTTAGGTGGCATATTGCAGTTGAACTGTCCGTCAGTCCGTCTGTCTGTCAGTCTGTGCGTCCGTCCGAAAACTTTTAACATTGGCAATAACTTTTGCAATATTGAAGATAGCAACTTGATATTTGGCATGCATGTGTATCTCATAAAGCTGCACATTTTGAGTGGTGATAGGTCAAGGTCAAGGTTATCCTTCAAGGTCAAAGGTCAACTACATGGCTTCAAAGCGGCGCAGTAGGGGGCATTGTGTTTCGGACAAACACGTCTCTTGTTTACTTATAACAAAAAAAAACACGTGTCACAGATTACGTTAAAGTATTTACTTTTAGTTGCCTAATGTGCAGTGATTTTTATTGAATATGACACCCTTTTTCTCTAAACTGAAACAAATCTGTTATGCTGTCTATATTGCTACAATAGTTGCGATAGGTCAGTATAGATCTTTTTGGGCATTGTATATAACTCCATGTAAATTTCGTTTAGTCGGCTGCCAGAGCGCTGATGAGCTTATAAAATTATGGAGCATTATGGATTGACAGCATCATGTCTAATTCCAAGAGATGATGCTGTCAATGGTGACCCGCGATATTATGTAAAACCGTTAATGTTTGATGTTGTAAAACTATGCTTATTGTGTTTCGCTCTTCACAAGTGAGATACATTTATGTCCTATCAAATCATGAATACATAACACGTAGATGTTGTCAGACTTCCAAATCGTTACATCGCGGTTCGCGTGATCAAAGGATTGCAAATGCGGTATAAAGTGTCAGGTCATTGATGTATCAGAGGCACTTCGACCACTGCTTCCGTTGCAGAATTGTGTCGATGGTAACGTTAAAACATCGCTATGCAGCTCATTATCATAACCGTTATTATCTGTTTCTGTATGAGAACGAAATGATATATTAAAAATGCCTAGCATTAAGCTATAGCGTTATCTTGGCCGAAAGTGAGGGTCAGATAAAACTTCCAAGACTGTGTCAGAGATTACATTAAAAAATCTTACATTTAACATAGCCAATAAAAATCGATTCTAAAGCATAGGTATGCTTAAATTTTATGATCCGAATTATGTATTTGAGATTGTGTGTGATATTCCAGCTTGATCATTTTATATAGCTCTCTTCTGTCACATGTTAAATGTATATTTTATTACGATCAACAATAAAAGCAAGGATTGTGAAAACGATAATAAGGACCTGGCATTGGCTTACTAAATATAATTTATAATTACCCAAAGAGTGCTCCATATTCATAAAAAGCATGGTATGTGTAGGTTGAAAATTAGATATGTATAACAGGTCCTATTTACTACCGATTATATTTTATTTCTTACTCGGGATCTTTTGGATACTTTAGGATATCTTGATGTTTATTTCGTGTGTTTAATGTTATTCATGAAATGTTATTTCCATTTCCGCGTTAAGCACTAATTATTAAATATATATATATTTATATATTCATTGCCTGATGGTTTGATGATATTAATTCAAAACCAACGATCTTGCCAAGGGAGTTAAATTTTATTTCTGTAAAGCGAGACAGAGAAATATTACAATATTTTCAAATAATATACATGTGAATCTACATGCACAGTTTATAATAGCATGTCATATAGCATTTGAAATAAAATACTTCTACAGTAATTTTCAGAAACATAGAATTTTAGTAACTAACAATAATAAGCCTATATTTTAATATTTGTTAGATCAGTTTGCGGTCCAGTTTTTATAAAATCTATACAATGCTTTTCATACCAAATAATGTTACTAATTATAACAATAACATCCAAATACAACTAATATATGTAATTAACTATAAATTACCGCACTTAGTAATATAATACAAACAACAAATGAATATCCAAAATGTAAATCATTATAAGAATCATACCTGTAAAGCGAGACAGAAAATACGGTTTGCCCGATGCTTAAATACTGATAATAGGTGTGTGATTTAGATCGTGATAGGTCGGCTATCTCCGGACTATCCGTAAGATAGTTTTCCACAAAATTGCTAACTGGTATTAATCGGTTTCCCCTTTTTTTGGTAAGTTCCTAGGTATATTTTTCTGGAGAATCAGTGACCAATGAACTGGTATTAATAGATTTTTATAATTCCTAGGTGCTGAATAAGTGACCTGCGATCAGAGTGCGTACTGATATATATTCTTTGAGCTGGGGATATGTGTTTTGCTGAACCGAATTCTATTATATTTATAGGTCTTTTACCTCAACCGAAATATTTGTTTTGTTTAGTTTTTGTTAATAAGAATTTGCTTGCGAAGTTTTTTCTTGCTGTAGGTAAAAACAGGTGTAAAAACATGTACTTATTTATTTTGTTCTTGGTCACTATTTGCTATTCTAATATGATTATTATATATGATAATAATATCTAATATAAAATGAAAATGATATTTAATAAAAAATAAAATTAACAATTAATATGTAAATATATTAACCCATGTAGTCAGTGTTTTGTTTTTAAAGGGATTACATATGAACTATTTATTGCAATACAACAACAACAACAACAGCATTTATTTAACAGTCAAACGTATAAGGCTCATAACCAATATTATATATAAGTAATAAGCTTCTATTCAGTTTAAATATTTAATAAATTCATTTTTTGCAGTTGAATGCGCAAAATTGAGTAATTTCAGTATTTCTTATTCAAGCCGAATAAGAAACTGGCATGCTTAATAAAAATGATACATTTAAAAAAAAAAGATGTCAACATTTAAATGAAACCCATTGTGTATGTAGTTTCGATATTGAAATATTTATTGTAATACATTTCTAGATTTAACAATAATCGGTTTCCTTTTTTACGGTTTAAATAAGGTAAAATTAACCACTTGCATAACCTTTTTTAATCCGAATAAGGAACTGTCGTTTTTGTTCTGAAAAAAAAGATAAATGGACCAAAGTTCACAACATGTTAATATAAATAATTGTTTACGTATGTTGTTTTAAAAATATTTATTGCAGTCATTTTGTTCTTTATTAAATTTACTGATAACTTGTTTTTTTTTCGCGGCTAAATAAAGACATAAGAACCAGATCACTAGTCCTTATTCAAAGCGAATAAGAAACGTTCTTTATTTTTTACTTTATTTTTTATTTTTTACTTTAAAATATATTTTAATGAACACAATTATTCCGCAGATCAATAAAAGTAATGTAAACGTAGGTTCGATAGAAAATGTTTATATTGCGATATATGAAAACAAAGATTTTTAAACGATAATACACTTCCTTCGCAGCTAAATAAGGAAATACGAATCAGGTGCGCCTTCATCAGGGAAGAATGGGTCATCATCGAGACCTTTGTCATTTTGTAGATTCCCTCGTACGCTTTAGTCTGCCTAGTATGATGGTTTCCAGATATATATTCGCCGCATGCGAAGAGGAAAACGTGTTTTCGGCGTTGCAATGTGAAATAAAAAACACTTTTAAGATAGAACAAAATATTAAGGCAATTCGATAAAGCATTCTAATATACTAGATTCAACGCGGTCGCTGCTTATGGTGACATCAGCGACGTCGTACTGACGTAAATTTTGTCCGAAATATATCTTAAGGTCTCAAAATATACCGTTGGTCTGCAAAAGAGAAAAGCATTTTTGAAGTCTGCACACAAATAGAGCGGAAAAAATTGCGCTAGCTTCGGTGTATAACTGGTTACTGGTCATTACTGGTCTGCACCCGCTAGGCGGTGCTCTTGTTAAATCAACCAACACCAATTATACGGTTTAAATGTGTAGCATTTAATGTGTGGCATTTAATAAAGAAAGTGAATTATATGAGCATAATGTTTGACATCTTAAATTAATCTTATATTTTTTATTTTTAAAACAATGTTACGTTGATATGTTTTACAGGCACACAGTTTCACTACAATAAAGTCATATTTAATTACTTGTCTTTTGTGTTTCCAGGTAAACTTTACATACTTTACATACTTTGCACTGGAGGTCAACCCCAATTGCCGAAATGACTACCTGGAGCTCTTCCACGGACCAAACGCCTCCTATCCATCTGTCGGGAAAATCTGTGGAAAAACGCCACCCAGGAGATTTAAGTCGCGGTTTAACTATGTCCGTATTGTCGTCTCCGCAGACTCCGGCGTTAGTGCGAGGGGTTTCAATCTGACGTACACATTCTCCGAACAAGGTAGGACTCATTATTATAATGCTCCTAATTGCGAGTCGATTTAAAATAAATGTTCTCAATCAAAATCTGCACTATGTCAGATCTACATAACCTCTCGACTTTCTTTTATCACATTATTTTTTCTTCTATTCTTTTCGGATAATTTAAGTGCACAGATCCGTAACATCGCGGTTCGTTAGATCCACGGATCACGATTCAAATATCACTTGTCAGGTAATTCTGGTAGTTAAATATTTAAAAGCATAGTTTGGCCATCTCAACACGTTTTACCTACCTTTTGATGCCTTTAGTATTATATTGATATGTTTAAAAGTGTTCAAATAAGATATTATTGCATTTAAGATTTTTAAAATGGGAACTATTGAGTTTTTGAGGTCTAAAACGCATTTCAGAATTTGGTTAATGTGACGTTAACATAGTCTATCTACAAATAAAAGTTCTACAGAATTTCATGTTAATTTTGTGTCCTGATTAAAAGCAGTATAAAACGTCACATTTCCAAGCGAACCAAGTGGACTTGAATACTTTATTTCCGAATATAAATTACACTTTGCAGTGCATTGTTATTTTTTATTTAGAATATTACAAACCTTTCTCATAATTAAACACATTTGTTATGCCGTCACTATTGCTACAATTGTCGAAATAATTATTTGGACTCGAGAAATAACTACCGTATTTCGTTCAATTTTTTTTTGCTATAAATACTACTTATTGCAACAAAACATATGTATAAATAATTCGATGGAATGACAATGTATACACAAGTCAAATGAAATGTTTTTTTAGATTTTATTCTGATAATTAACAAATCCATACAATATTCTAATTATTAAGATACATTCAGTGACTTTCGAGGTCGTCAAATAATTGAAAATACGGCGGGTGGCGAGACCCCTACGGGCAATCCCTGCGATTTACAATTAAAATTAATCCGATGTATTTGCTATTTAAACTCAAGCTTGACTCTCTGTATACTGAATGGTTTCCCATGGATCTTGTTGCTACTACAAACATGTTGATCATGGAAATGGCCCACAATATCGTAACATTGGTTGTAAAATAGGTCGAATGTGTTTGGTTGTTCGACTGTATTTAATTATCTTTATTAGATATAGTACTCTGACTGCTGTTATGTATGATCTTTGAGATTCCGATAATGGGGTTCAATTTCTTTATGCAAAACTGTCTCACATTTTAAGTCTGTTATACAACAATGGTTAAGGTCCAATTTCGTAGTGCAAAAATGTCTTACATTTGAAGTCTGATACAATAATGTTGTATATTTCTATTATTCGTCGCAGATGTCGACATATTTTAATCAATGTATTACGTTACACGTGGTTTTAGCATCTTATTATTAAATTTAATTCCGTTATTTCATCCAAGTCGAAACCAAAACAACTGTGACTTTCAATATCTACCATAAGACGCTTATTTATGAAACCAGGACGGTTTGTTGATTTTGGTTTTGTACTGATACATTGATAGCGTTCTGCTGATTTTAATATATGGTTATTCGATACCGTCCTACTTGCCGTGTTCCATTTATTAATGTTAACATGTTCTTTTTTTATCCAATATAAAGCGCGTCATAGTTTTGTAATGCAATTTTGAAAATTCAAATAACGTAAAAATACGTTCGTCGGAAACACGTGGACTTTCAGCTGGTCAATTTGGTCATCATTTAATAATGCTGTGCAGGTCCATTTCTTGGGGACCGTGGTTTTTATAAGTAACACAACTTCTCTATATCTTCTTGATTTTTATGTACATAGCCAAAGTAATTGATTCGTAGTGCTAAGCTTGAGTAACAAGTAACATGACATGACATGAGTGCCCTATGATTGAACATTTACCAAACAGCGCTCCTAATTTTTATATTGTTGGATTATTCCTATTTATTTAAACAAACATTACTTATCTCATCAATTTCTACTTTAACCACGAACAAATACATTCGTTATTACCATTCAGAATAGTAACCGAGCCTACGGACTTGGTAACACTTGCTCATGGTTTTAAAAGATGATGGATACGCCCGAAAATTTATTTTGTATAACATACTTATGATAATTACAATAAATTCAGTAAATCGATGTTCCCATTATATATGCCATGATATTGTCGATTTTGCTTTACACAAATGAGTTCATTGATGAATTAAGGATCATAGAACATATATTTACAGGTATCATGTATATGGGCTGCTATCAAGATAGCGGCAACCGAGTCCTTGCAGATTATGATTACCTTTCTGATTCGAACTCACCAACCGAGTGTTCAAAAAATTGCAGCAACTTCAAGTTTTTCGGAGTGGAGGTTGGTTGTAGATTTAACGTAGGAAATGTATAGCGCAGACATTAACTCAACACAAAGGTATCCAAAGATATAAATAAAATCCTTTAGCAATGAAAATTAACTATATTAGACTTAATCCCTTTTTGTTCTCTATTTGTTGTACATTTTGTGTTTAAACTTTGTATTATTATTGTGCTTTTATCAAGTATAACATATGCGTATTTTACCTTGATAATATCTTCAATGTAAAGATTGGACGAAATATGTCATCTAAGCATGCATTCATTTAGTAATCAAAAACTGAAATAGATGAGATCCCTTTGAACAGTGCGATATAAAGACAATATTCTATCGCTTATTCGTAGACAACGGTCATGGTATCAATATTTATTTGTTTCTGATTGCAATTAGGCGTGACAGTATTGCCGCTGTGGTAGTACGCTTAATTCTGCAACCCAAACACTAGAGTGTCGAGGTATTTGTCCGGGTGACAGAAGCCATATATGTGGCGTTGAATGGAGGATTAACATCTACAGGCATTGGAGTAAATTTGAAGATTTTCACCAAATGTTTAGTACATAATAAAGGTTTAATCACGTAAAGATTTTACACATGGTTCAACGCCTGTCGAATTATAAGTATTATTTTGCTATGAATATAACATGTATTACTTGTATTTCTGATTTAGACAGTTTAACAGTGTTAAACGGTTGTTCTATTTGGGATGCTTACCAGTTTACATGTCTAACAGGCATTTTTGAGTCGTCGAATAAGAAATAATACTACATTAATGAATACTATTGTTTTATATGTAAAGCTAAATATAGTTTGCTCAAACCGGCAGTGAAAGTCTTTAACAGTCTCGTGATTTTTTTTAATATTCTCAGTATCAATTTTAGAGGGAATTATTGATGAATCTTTATTTTAATATCAAATTTACTTTACCAGATTGCAGCTAATTTGCAAATGATTGCACAATGAATCACCATCGTATAGTTGATTGACTTACTGTGGAAATCAACCAATCCCCAGATGCAAACAATATTTATGTCACATGTTACCTCATGTATCTAGCGGAAATTTTTTTCAGTAAGTTGAAACAAATCATTTGGTGTTAGATTGTCTAAAAATGCCGCTTTGTCAATGTACCTTAGGGAAGAAAAAATTTCTTTAAACGCGAGCATTGCGAAGAAAAGGCTAACTCCTACGCGCAAAATACAGTTAGTACCGGTTACGGGGATAACTAATATGGTATTTCGTGATAGTAAGACAAGCGAGAACGTACTTTAACGCTTATTGTTAATTTTACGTATATTTAGAATAACCTTGTATTTTATGGAAATGTGACTGCTCTGGTAATTTCTTATAACAAGCGCGTTATCAACACTGATATTATTGTCCGTATCCATTATCAATATGTTCTGTCTGATTAAGTTTGAAACTATTATACATACAACACGTGAACCGGTTGTGTCAGAATAGATTATTGATCCATGAAATTTGGGTTACTCAACTACTGAGAAAAATATATGTATTTACTGTTTATCCAAAAAGAAACTAATTAATGCTCTTAAAGAATTAATAAAAAATACAAAAAGGCTTAATAAAAATAATTAATTAAATTCATATATAAGAAATATTGAACAAACATGGAAATAATTGACATATGTTGACTCATTTTCGTAGTACAATGTAAATGTATTGCAAAATCACCCAGTCGCACTCATCATGTATACTATATTGAAAGATAAAGTTAATGAAGGGTGATCATCAAAACAAAATTTGGTTTTTAGCGGGTTTTATTTAATATATAAAGATGCAATCTGCAAACATTGCGTTTTATACACTCATTATTCAATAATGTCCGTTCAAGTAAATAGACGTATTTGAAATCCAGTTTCCAGTAATTGTAATATAAGACGACAATATATACATGTACTTACTATCAAATCACGAATAAACAACACGTTTTTACTGTCAGCCTGCCAACTCGGAAGTTACAATTTAAACTGTTCCAAGCAATGTCATTGCCGTGTGAGTTCATGCGACGATGTTACGGGTGCATGTGGAAATGGTGGCTGTAAAGACGGATGGAAAGGAATAGCGTGTAATGAAAGTAAGTTGTCAACTAATGTTAATAAAACAAAAGCATCTGCGATGCACATTAACAGTCTTAATTGCTATTATCGGTACGTAATTGCATGGTAAAGACGATGCAATACCTACACATTTTGATAAATGCAATTATATTGGACCGATGTGTATTTTAAGAAAATAAGATAAATGTAAATAGTGGAGTTCTTTCTCACACATGCTAGTGACACTCACACAATTTCTTCAGAGAACTTATTAAAGCAACACGACGTTGAACATTGGGACTGGCGAGTTTCTAAAAACATAACTTTAAAATCCAAAGTATTTTAAGTCTATAAGTGCGCGTATTCGACATCATATTTTGTATTACACCTTTCTCATTCAATAACGTCGTCAACCTGGAATGGACAGAGAAGGCATCACTTAATGCCTAACCATACTTATGTTCAACTCTATCATCGTACAACCCCGACATTATAATAATGCAATGCACATATCGATTGTCCCAATTTAAAATGCCGAACCTACATTTTTGGGGCATTTCGCGATTTTGATACTGTGCAAAGCGGGAAAACAATGCGCATATACCCCCAACATATCGAACTAGTTAAACAATCGCAACAGCTCAAAAAAGTCATGTGATGTAATGACGAACCGCAATTGATTGAAGTCAAAATGACGAAGCTGAAAAAAAGAAGCTTCGACGTTTTGCGCGCTAATTAATATAGTTAAGTATCAATATAGCCATGTATTTTAAAGTAAATTATAAAAAAAACGTAAACTTATGCTTATAGAAAAATTCAATGTTGTACATTTATAGCATTGATGAACGCAAAAAGAGATCAAAATAATATAAAATATTGAGGCCTTAACTGAGTAACTTGTGGCCACAACTAATAGCTTGTTCCTAAAACTAATTAAGTTGAGGGCCGAAAATAGTTAGTTGTTTCTTCAACTGAATAACTTCTAGCGGCAAGTTACTAAGTTGAGACAACAACTTAATAAGTTGTGGGAACAACTTACTAAGTTTGAACCACAACATAGTTTAACCAATCAGATAGGCCGTTTAATCTTTACCGTTTTATCACAGTTAGTACCCTTATACTCGAACTATTGTGTGTTCGGGTTCGAGCGCCGGTTTGAGCACTATCCCTGTACGCTATGGATCCCGGGATTGAGCCCCTGTCTGAGCACTCGCCTTTTTAGCGACTGGGTTCAGGGTTCCATACCCGGTCTGAGCATTAGAAACGTAAGCATCGGATCCCGGTTTCGATTCCCGAAGCACTCGCTTCATAAAAGAGTGGTCCATGGTTTTTGGATTCGAACCCGGGACCCTTCTAGTAAAGGGCGATTGCTCTGACCGGGGCTCGATTCCGGGAACCATCGCTTACAAGGTGAGTGCTAGATGCTTAAGGTTTCGACGGTCCCTGAGTTTGAATCACGGTATGAGCACTAGTCCTTAAAGCTAATTAGGAGTTTTCGACGGTCCCGGGGTTCGAATCGCGGTACGAGCACTAGCCTTGAAAGCTTTGAGTCTCTAGATCGAGCCTTGGTTTGAGGACTTACCCCATAAGCGACGGCTTGAATTCCGATGTAAGAATTTGCACAACCAGTGACAGGTCACGGGTTCGAACCCCAGTCTGAGTACTAGCCCTGAAAGCTATGGATCCCGTTTCAAGCCTGTGTCTTACCACTTGCCCAGTAAGGGAAGAATCCCGGTTGTGAACCTCAGTCTGAGCGTTCGCACCGAAAGCTACGGGTTCACTCAGGGACTCCAACCAAACAGCCGTCGCTAACATACCATACCATACTGAGCACTCGCCTTCTAAACGACCGGTTGCCGAAATGAGCACTAGCTCCGTAAGCAACATTTCCTGGTTTGGAATCCCGGAATGTGAGCTCGCCTCGCAAGCGATGGGTGTTCGAATTTTAGCGCCGGTCTGATCACTAGCCCTGTAGCCCTAAAAATCCCGCATTTTTCGGGTCCGGCGCTAAGACAAGGACTTGGATCAGGGTCTGTTTGCTTAAACGGAAAGTACTTAAACCGGGATTTGAGCCCGGGGCCCATAGCATACAGGGTGAGTGCTCAGGCAGGGACTCCATACCGGGACCCGTTACGTAGGGTGCGAATGCTCAGACTGGGGTTCCAGTCGCTTACAGGGAAAGTCCTTAGACTGGGGCTAAAACCCAAAGACCCATCGTTTAAAAAGGGAGCTATCAGGCCTGGATTCGAAACCGGAATACGTCGCCTATGTGGCTAGTTTTCACACCAGGGTTCGAACCCTGAACCCAGTCGCTGACTTGGCGATTGCTCAGATAGGGGCTAAAATTTGGAATCCATGGCTCACATGGCAAGTGCTCAGACAGGGCTCGAACCGGGGAGCTATAGCTAACAGGGATAGTGCTCAGACCGGCGTTCGAACCCGAGCACCTAGTATAAGGGGTACTAATTGTGATAAAACGGTAAAGATGAATCGGCCGATCTGATTGGTTAAACTTAAAGTAGTGGCCTCAACTTAGTTAGTTGGTCCCACAAGTTATTTAAATGAGGCAACAACTAGTAAGTTGTGGGAACAAGTTATGAAGTTGTCGCCACAAGTTTCTTAGCTGAGGCCTCAACTTAATAAGTTGTTCCAACAAGTTATAAAGTTGAATGAATAACTTAATAAGTTAAATGAACAAATAACTAAGTTGAGGCCACAACTCAATAAGTTTTGGGAACAAGTTATGAAGTTGTGGCAACAAGTTACTAAGCTGAGGTCTCAACTTAATAAGTTGTGGGGCAACGTACTTAGTTGTTTCCACAAGTTATTAAGTTGAGGCCACAACTTATGAAGTTGTTCCCTCAACTTTATAAGTTGTTCCCACAAGTTCCTAAGTTGAGGCCACGATATAAATAAAGAATTTCGGTTGTCGCCTCTGTGCCGCCGTGTAAAACAGAAAAACACGCATTGCTTTTCCATATCTAATGTAAAACAGTGGAATAATTTATTCTATTGAAACAAAATCTATTTTAATTAGCTGTCCAATTTACCGAAACATCACATAAATGCAAGTCTAAATGACGAAGATACATTTTACAGCAGATTTATTAACTTAACGTCAAAGTAATGCCATACGAACATGCTCCATCATGAGACACTTATAAAAATATTTATTTGATTTTGTGCAAGAAATGTCTAACAAAAATACGTCTCCTGAAAACTTGTGTATTTGTAAGTTCGACATTTTAAATTGGGACCACCGATATCATATTGTGTTTGTTATTTTGATATTGGATCGTTGAAAGTTTAAATGAATCTAACGCCCTCAAGGCTCATTATTTTTAATGAAGTTTACGTTATCTTTTTAGTTAAGATCCGTTGATCTATCTGAAAAGATCGTATAAACTTTGTTAAAGACAGAATGAGGGAGTAAAAAATAAATGAACTTATGGTGCAATAGCTTACATTTAAAATAAATACAAAGATAAAGTTACAATCAAATAATATTTCCTTACATAATTTGTTGTAACCATAATCTCGCTAAGACGTATAGATACATGATATCAAACAAAAATCTGCTTCACACACATTGATGAATTAAGGACCATTGAACATATATTTACATGTATCATGTATATGGGCTGCTATCAAGATAGCGGCAACCGAGTCATTGCAGATTATGATTACCTTTCTGATTCAAACTCACCAACCGAGTGTTAAAAAAATTGCAGCAACTTCAAGTTTTTCGGAGTGGAGGTTGGTTGTAGATTTAACGTAGGAAATGTATAGCGCAGACATTAACTCAACACAAAGGTATCCAAAGATATAAATAAAATCCTTTAGCAATGAAAATTAACTATATTAGACTTAATCCCTTTTTGTTCCCTATTTGTTGTACATTTTGTGTTTAAACTTTGTATTATTATTGTGCTTTTATCAAGTATAACATATGCGTATTTTACCTTGATAATATCTTCAATGTAAAGATTGTACGAAATATGTCATCTAAGCATGCATTCATTTAGTAATCAAAAACTGAAATAGATGAGATCCCTTTGAACAGTGCGATATAAAGACAATATTCTATCGCTTATTCGTAGACAACGGTAATGCTATCAATATTTATTTGTTTCTGATTGCAATTAGGCGTGGAAGTATTGCCGCTGTGGTAATACGCTTAATTCTGCAACCCAAACACTAGAGTCAGAGTGTCGAGGTATTTGTCTGGGTGACAAAAGCCTGATATGTGGCGCTGAATGGAGGATTAACATCTACAGGCTATGGAGTAAATTTGTAGATTTTCACCAAATTTTTAGTACATAATAAAGGTTTAATCGCGTAAAGATTTTACACATGGTTCAACGCCTGTCGAATTATAAGTCATATTTTGCTATGAAAATAACATGTATTACTTGTATTTCTGATTTAGACAGTTTAACAGTGTTAAACGGTTGTTCTATTTGGGATGCTTACCAGTTTACATGTCTAACAGGCATTTTTGAGTCGTCGAATAAGAAATAATACTACATTAATGAATACTATTGTTTAATATGTAAAACTAAATATAGTTTGCTCAAACCGGCAGTGAAAGTCTTTAACAGTCTCGTGATTTTTTTTATATATTCTCAGTATCAATTTTAGAGGCAATTATTGATGAATCTTTATTTTAATATCAAATTTACTTTATCAGATTGCAGCTAATTTGCAAATGATTGCACAATGAATCACCATCGTATAGTTGGTTTAAACTTATTTATTACGACATAGTAACATATTCACGAGTTACATGACATTGACATAGGATTGGGATGAAAGGCGAACCTTATTGGAGCCCTCTCCCGATAAATAATATATTTACGCATGACATTATGTCATGACGTCGTAGTAAATTGACAATACAAGATTCAGAATGCAACTTACAAGTCCAAAAAACATAATACAGAATGCAACGTATATACAAGTCCACTAACATTGATGTAAGAAACACAAGCAATTTTACAGGGGAAAAGAAATAGAAATAGAAATTGAGAGAAAAAAGTATTGATTCCGAGGTTCTAAACGGTCATGTAGAAATTTATGGAGAAGAAGGGTGGCAGAAAGAAGAAA
Source organism: Dreissena polymorpha (assembly GCF_020536995.1). NCBI lineage: Eukaryota > Metazoa > Mollusca > Bivalvia > Myida > Dreissenidae > Dreissena > Dreissena polymorpha. The sequence goes on along the minus strand of NW_026273399.1, from coordinate 72,721 downwards.
ATGGATGGCGGCTAGAATCTCTTTTATTTTATGAAGCGCTGAACATGGTCAAATATGATACAATTATCATCGGCAGAAAGCGATGGATCACCAAACAGAAAAACATATAGTGATGGAGAACATATCTGCGATACACTATTTATAATCTGAGATCGTTCTACACTGAACTTAGCACAATGAAAGAAAAAGTGGCTGCAGTCTTCAATTACGTCACAAGAATTGCAGTTAGGCGAGTCATTAATGTTTTTTTTTCTAAAAAGATGGGTAGCAAGAGAACTACAATTGGTGCGAGGACGTGTATGTAAAATTTGAAGATTTCGCGGCCCATGGTAAAAATGTTTTGGACTACTGGAAGGTTTAGTGTTAGTATTCAACATATTTTTAAATGCGGCAATAGATGGTGCATTTAGAATATGACTTGGCAAGGAATTGAAACTGGCGATGGTTGAGGGTAGAAATGTGTTCTTATAGAATGATGTTCGGAAGTTGACGTTTTAAATGTCACTTTTATTTCTTAAAGAGTACGGGACAGACTGACCTACTGTAAGCGGGACAAGGTTAGCAAGGTAATCAGGAACATGCGAATTTTTCATTTTGTAAAACATAATGAGTTTGTGTTTATTTCGCCTAGATTCTAAAGATTCCCAACCGATTTCTGATTGAAGTATTTCAATAGATACTAGTTTTGTTGTGCCAGTAGCAATTCTTGCAGCTTCGTGTTAAATTTTTTCGAGCTCATATTTTTCGGCCTGTGTGCAATTGTCGAATAGGATGTCACCGTATTCGAGAAATGGACGAATAAACGAGATGTATATAGTTTCCAGGGATTGTCTATCAAGTTTGAATTAAGTTTTCTCATTACGTTAATTCATTTCCAACACGTTTCTTTTATATAATTTATATGGGTTGACCAATTTAAATTTTCTGTCATAATAACACCTAAGTGTTTGTGAGAAGAAACTTCTTTAATTGGAGTGTTATTCATAATGAGTGTAGGGTGAGCATGGTTATGTGTGCTTCTAGATATAAGCAAAGATTCTGTTTTGTTCGGATTGAAATTTACAAGCCATTTAGACGCCCAGACGGATATTTTTGTAGATCATCGTTCAGAGTGTTTGCGGCAAGAGTTGGATTTTCGACAATGATTGAGAGTGAGGTATCATCAGCAAACAATCTAATGTTTGCACAAATGTCATTAACAATGTCATTGATGTAGATAAGGAATAACAAGGGACTTAGTATAGAGCCCTGGGGGACACCGGCAGGTACAACATTCCACTGAGAACAGGAACCTGTTAGAACAACTCGTTGTCTACGGTTGGAAAGATACGATTTAAACCAAGTTAGCATAATGTTAGATATTCCAATTTTGTTTAATTTAAAAATTAGGCCGTCATGCCACACTCTATCAAAAGCTTTTGATATGTCGCAAAAGACTACTCTGACCTCTTTCCCCGAATCAACAGCTTTGGCAAACATATTATAAAGATACGTTAATTGGTTTGTTGTGGAATCGCCAGGTAAAAACCCCGATTGGTACGGCGTTAGGATATTGTAGTCATGCAAGTAATTGAACGTATGCTTGAAAACTATTTTTTCGAAGGCTTTTCCAATTGTATTTAGTAATGATATTGGACGTAAGTTATTTACAAGACTCGGGTCGCCGGATTTAAAAATTGGGCAAACATTTACGTCTTTCCAAATTGACGGGATGGATCCCGTGCGAAGGGAATAGTTGAAGTGCGTACACAAAGGACCAGCCAATTGACCAGTCGCCAAATTATCGATCGCTCCGCCCACATAGTCACGTGGTCTAGTGATTAGAAAAATCCGACAAGCATATCGCAATTATAGCGCATTACGTGAGTGAAATACTATACTTGTGACGATGTATCATGCTCTTTTTAAAGAGCACTAAACTGAACTGCTTTGTACAACTTTAATACAATCATAAATGCTTTAGAGAGAAATGGCGTAATCAAAATAAATGAGTTAACTATCAGAAACGTTTCTTATACATATTATATGAAGTTGATAAAAAATCAGTGGTAAAATGAGCATTTATTTCATATTGATTTTGAACTTGTATTAAAACCGTCTGGCAGTGAATCCGGTTGCTATTCATATATAATTTTGAAAATATTTTTTTTTAATGCAAATGACACATCCATATCATGATGGGTTTTTTGTTTATTGAAAATGTTTAGCTCTTTGTTTTATTGTGTTATTTTTAAAAAGACACCGATTTTTTAAATTTTGATATAAATTAAATTTTGATTGTAACCATAGTATAATACAGGCCTTATTTCGTGGTTCATTAACAGATCTAATATGCATTTTATTTCATTTATGTTTAATGGGAACCTGCTACATTTCACTGAATATATAATTGGAAATCATTTAAGTAATTAAATATTTCTTTTCTTGTATACAGTACCTAACAATGCCTTAATGTTCATTCATTCTGAGATCCACGCAACATACTGTCATTTATTAATCATCGACAATTACGCCGAGATTTATAAGCACGTGTGGCAATTATTATGTTGCCCAAATTGCTTAATAATATTGTGCATCAAACGGTATAACACGTTTTATAGAACACACAACTGGTGTGGTTACACTTTTTATTGTGTTTGTTTTCTCACTACTCGTTCATATGTTCAAGAAATAAATATAGCATAATAACCTTTTATAAAGTATGTATAGCACCTACAATTTTGAATAATGATAGAACAGTAATGATCATGCATTTGATATAAAATCTGTGTAAACTCTTAAAAATTTTGTCCATTCCATATGTACGATACGCTTTGTTTGTCGGACAAAATGGCGGCCAGATAAGCGTTGCTGAGGGGTGTGTGAAAAATCGATATCTAATTGGCTGATCGAAGAATGTGGGCGGAGCGATCGATACTTTGGCGACTGGTCAATTCTAAGGACAATTCAAGGAGCAATCGATTATTTAGTCCATCAGGACCAGAAGCTTTTCCTACAGGCAATCACTTAAGAACTAGTTCTTCTTCATATGGTTCAAGAATAAGTTGACTGAGGCTTGATTGGGTTTTATTTGTGACGGTCGGTAATGTTGGTATTTGGCAGTAGTCAATATTTGACTGGGATGTAAAAAAAATTGTTTAAAATATTTGCTTTGTCGAATGCATCATCAATTATTTTGTTGCCATATTGGATTGGTGGTATTTCGGAGTTTCCCGAGGACTTAATAAAAAATTTCAATGTGGCCCACCAATTTTTGGAACTTTTGCTGCTTGATTTTAATGTTTCGGTAAGTTTGTTAAAAAAAATCCTATCGAGCATTTTATAAATTCTGTCGTTTTGTTTCTAATTGTTCTAAATATTTGCCACAAAAATGGTGTATTAATATTTTTTGCTTTACGATAAGCGAGTGTTCTTTTCCGAATATAACGCCGTATATTATTGTCTAGCCAGGGTGGGTCATTATTACGAATGAGGACATCTCTGTTAGGGATACATTGACTGGATAATTTAATTATGTTGTCACTTAAGTTTTTTGCATAGATGTCAATATTTTCGTTTTGTAATGAGTCCCAATCAAAATTGGAAATATCATGACGCAGTTTAGAAAAATCGCCCTTGTCAAAGAGCCGGACGTGTCTTGAGTAAGTACGTTGTCGATTTTTATGAAGTTTTAATAGAGCATAAATAGGACAATGATATCTTGTTGTTTGACTTAGAAATGGGTCTGCAACACCACTAGAAAGAATGATGTTTGGGTTTGATGTTAATATTAGATCAATTAAGCTTGCCGAAGATTCTGTAAAGTGCGTGTTTTCAGAAATTACTTGTGAAAGTGAGAACTGATCACATATTGACTTAAGCTTAGATGCTGATGTTGTGACATTGGCATTCAGATTAAAATCGCCAGTTATAATAATGTATTGGATACCAGTATCGAAAGCTAGATGTATTGAGTCTGTGAGAGCGTAATGTTGTTGGGGTGTGGTATTTGGGGGTCTGTAAAAGGCTCCAAACATCAGAGGCCGGTTCGAGACAGTAATTTCAATCCAAAAACATTCAACACCAATTATTTCAAAGTCAACTCGCCGCCTATGAAAAAGGTTTCTTTGATATAAACCGCTACACCCCCATGTCTATCCTGACGGTCTTTGCGTTCGGGAACTTTGAAAGAGTTCATCAGAAGTTCTGTACTCGGAATATCATCATTAATCCACGTTTCAGTGAAGGCAAGAATGTCGAAATCGTTCAATTCAGTATAAAGGATATCCAGCTTGGGAAGTAGGCTCTGAACATTGTAATGGACAAATGAGAAATAGTGTTTAAGGTCAATGTCGGAATCGACAGAGGAAGTGACGGAGGAGATCGACGATGTTCGAGACGTCGATAGTTGGTCTGGATTTGGATGGACATCGCCTGATAGCATCAGGATAAGAAGAACAACCAGTGAGTTCGTAAGCAAGCATGTACAAATCAACCGCTTGGTAAACATAGTGTTTTGCAGCTGGGCTTCATCTGGTGGGAATCGGGATCGCCTGGCATTTGTCTGAAACTTGATATGGGCATTTTGCGTAGCAGCAAGATATATAGAGAAGGCAGACCGGTGATCTTGATGACAGTAAATGGCGATCATAAAAAGTGTTAAAAATCTGAAGTTAAATTTCGGGATACTCAAGCTGGCTTTGACTTTTCTTAGTTTCATGTTACTCCACTGGGGATGATGTAGGGAAGGAGATGAGCCAGCATGAGTATGATGTTATCGAAAAGAGACAAGAGATAGTGAGCCGCCATACGAGAGAAGAAAGAAAGGAAGTAAATGAAGTAAATGATGATTGATAATATTTGAAAAAACATTAGGAGTGTACAATGCATGTATATACATGTATTTAACACAAGCGCATGCAGTCGTTAATTATTTGAGTTGCTTCAAAGTAATGTTGTTTTCATAAGGGCATGTTTTGGAAACGTAAATAAATAGGATGCTCATTGAGTACATAAGAACATATTTATAATTGTTAGGCAGTGAAATTTTATTTTAAATTAGTTGACGAGAAGAAATCTATATTTACCGTTAAACAATTTATAAAGATTTTAGGACGCGTTATTTGAAGATAACGGAATGTGTATTTCATAAGCGGACAACTGTTACGTATTATCAGGAAGGACACAAAGTATTAGTACAAAGAGGGTTGCTTATGCAATACTTGTTAAGTGAGAAAGACACAAAGTATAAGTACAAAAATGTTTGCTTATGGCTTATACAATACTTGTTCAATAGGAAGAATACAAAGTATTAGTACAAAGAGGGTTGCTTATACAATACTTGTTCAGTGAGACAGGTACAAAGTATAAGTACAAAAATGCTAGCTTATGGCTTATACAATACTTGTTCAATTGGAAGGACACAAAGTATTAGTACAAAAAGGATTGCTGATATTATACATGTTTAGTAAGAAATTAATGTTTTTAATTTAAGAAGATATGGTAAAAAATTTGGACAGTTAATTTCGTTGTAAGAGAGCCAATTAATACTTGTTCAATAACTAGGACACAAAGTATATTAAATATAAAAATGTTGGCATGTGCAATACTTAAACAGGAAGGACACAAAGTATTAGTACAAAGAGGGTTGCTTATACAATACTTGTTCAGTGAGAAAGACGCATAGTATTAGTACCAAATTGCTAGCTTATGGCTTATACAATACTTGTTCAACAGGAAGGACACAAAGTATTAGTACACAAAGGATTGCTGATAAAATACATGTTTAGTGAGAAGGACACAAAGTATCAGTTCCAAAAAAACTAGCTTATGCAATACGGGTAATATATTTATCGCATACTAACGATATATACGCATAAGTGGGCACGCACAAAGTATAAGGACAAAAAGGTTAGCTTATACAATACTTGTTCAGTGAGAGGGACACAAAGTATAAGTAAAAAAGGTTAGCTTATGCAATACGGGTAACATATTTCTCGCATACTAACGATGTCTGCGCATATGTGGGCACGCACAGAGTATAAGTACACAAGTTTAGCTTATACAATATTTATTCAGTGAGAGGGACACAAAGTATAAGTACAAGAAGGTTAGCTAATGCAACATATTAATCGCATACTAACGATGGCTACGCATAAGTGGGCACGCAGGCACAACACATAATCGCACAGTTAATCGGAAACAAAAATGTAAATGCCACACACTTTTGAAATAAAATGTGTTCATAGGAAGACCCATCGTGGTAACTTATTATCACTTAAACGCAGGGCATAGAGTGTGAAGTGAATGTAAACAGGGTATCTTATGCAATACGGATGATCTTTACGTATATACACGTACGCAAGCACAATACACACGCACAATACACACGCACACGAATGCAAGCACGCCGCACACACGCACGCACGCACGCACGCACGCACGAACACACACACACACACACGCACGCACGCACACACACACACACGCACGCACGCACGCACGCACGCACGCACACACACACACACACACACACACACACACTCATTCATTGTACATATTATACATATCATTATATTATAAATATCATAATATTGTCACAAACACGCACCATTCAGTGAAAAAAAAACGTAAGCAGGGATAACTACAATAGGTACATGTACATGTGATAAGTCACTGTGTAAGTTCAGCACGTATGCAAAGAAATGGAATGCAAGACTTACACACCGCTGCGCACATATAATCACATTCAGTCATGCGCGAATACAACTATTTGGATATCAACTTTTTGCTAGGTGTTAACAACTGCTAACTGTTCCGTATGAATACTTGTATAACAATGAATGAAGTCTATCTGATAGTGTGATGCTTGAATAAACACGTAATGACGGTAAATATACTGTTCAGGGCAGAAAAGGGGACTTATTCGAACACTTTGAGTTCATCATGTCGAACAACCCGGTGGGCACGGTGATTGAGGTCCTTGACCATAATGACCCCGTCTGTAGTCCAGCAGCCCTCCAGCTTTTTGTATTTTACAAGTTGCCTGGCGGTGTACATGATCTGGCTTCTTTTACGGGTTAAGTCCTCGTTTAGATAGGCACCGGAGAAGCCCGTCGATTTTAGCGCCGCACGAGTTTTGTAAAGGGTTTGACGTGACCGATAAGTTGCAAATTTGACTATGATAGGTCTGCTTTTGGAAGGGCCGGGTTTACCAACACGATGACTTCTGTCAATATCTGACAATTTTATGTCAGCATTGACCTGCTTACACAGTTTGATAATGATGTCATCTGTACTCTCGCCCTCTGTCTCGGGTATACCAGTAAGTCGTAAGCAATTTCTGCGGCTGTACTGTTCCGCGTCATCTATCATGTTCTCCAACGAGTTGACGCGTAATCGGAGATCTTCGTTTTACTGTTTAAGAGTTGCATTTTCATGGCTCAAAAGATCTAGTCTAGATTGTAGACCATGATCCACGCCATCAACGACCGGTTTGATAATGCTTAGAATATCATCCTGGAAAGCTGACTTTAGTACTAGTGCGATTTTCTCTAAGTCAGTGTCTGAAAGTGCTAGGCTATTAACAACACTAGTGTTGCCAGCAGTTTCCATGATACTGTCCAAGAATCGACCCTTTTTAAAATCAGCTATATCTTGTGGTGATGATCGTATAGTTGATTGACTTAATGTGGAAATCAACCAATCCCCAGATGCAAACAATATTTATGTCACATGATTACCTCATGTATCTTACGGAAAAAAAATTCAGTAAGTTGAAACAAATCATTTGGTGTTAGATAGTCTAAAAATGCCGCTTTGTCAATGGACCTTAGGGAAGAAAAAATTTCTTTAAACGCGAGCATCGCGAAGAAAAGGCTAACTCCTACGCGCAAAATAAAATACAGTTAGTACCGGTTACGGGGATAACTAATATCTACCTTTTGGTATTTCGTGATAGTAAGACAAGCGAGAACGTACTTTAACGCTTATTGTTAATTTTACGTATATTTAGAATAACCTTGTATTTTATGGAAATGTGACTGCTCTGGTAATTGCATATAACAAACGCGTTATCAACACTCTGGTATAATTGTTCGTATCCATTATCAATATGTCCTGTCTGATTAAGTTTGAAACTATTATACATACAACACGTGAACCGGTTGTGTCAGAATAGATTATTGATTCATGAAATTTGGGTTACTTAACTACTGCGAAAAATATACGTATTTACTGTTTATCCAAAAAGAAACTAATTAATGCTCTTAAAGAATCAATAAAAAAATACAAAAAGGCTTAATAAAAATAATATTAAATTCATATATAAGAAATCTTGAACAAACATGGAAATAATTGACATCTGTTGACTCATTTTCGTAGTACAATGTAAATGCATTGCAAAATCACCAAGTCGCACTCATCATGTATACTACATTGAAAGATAAAGTTAACCCATTCATGCCTAGCGTCCTGAAAAAAGGACATTGCAAACAGCGTAGACCGTGTACAACAGCAATTGACGGTTCAAGAAATCGCAAAATATTCCATGAGTAATCTCCACACTCCGACCAACCAGAGGGAAACAGTTGATACTCTATAAAACCGCTTTCGGCTGGCCCTATGATAGGCGTTATCCGATTAAAAACAAGTAAGTAATAAGGAAGATGTACCTGTTTGAACACTCAATTTTTCAATTTAAGCGAGGCATCGGCGGCCATGTTTTCTCAATTCTGACCACGTGATTCCCCCCATTGGGAACAAGTTATGAAGTTGTGGACACAAGTTACTAAGCTGAGGTCTCAACTTAATAAGTTGTGGGGACAACGTACTTAGTTGTTTCCACAAGTTATTTTAAAAGTTGTTTCCACAAGTTATTAAGTTGAGGCCACAACTTATGAAGTTGTTCCCTCAACTTTATAAGTTGTCCCCACAAGTTCCTAAGTTGAGGCCACAATATAAATAAAAAATTTCGGTTGTCGCCTCTGTGCAACCGTGAACAGAAAAACACGCATTGCTTTGCCATATCTAATGTAAAACAGTGGAATGATTTATTCTATTGAAACAAAATGTATTACAATTAGCTGTCCAATTTGCCGAAACATCACATAAACGCAAGTCTAAATGACGAAGATACCTTTTACAGCAGATTTATTAACTTCAAAGTAATTCCATACGAACATGCTCCATCATGAGACACTTTTAAAAATATTTATTTGATTTTGTGCAAGAGTGTTTAACAAAAAAACGTCTCCTGAAAACTTGTGTTTTTGTAAGTTCGACATTTTAAATTGGGACCATCGATATCATATTGTGTTTGTGTTTGCTATTTTGATATTGGATCGTTGACTTGTATAAATGAATCTAACGCCCTCTAGGCTCATTATTTTTAATGAAGTTTACGTTATATTTTTAGTTAAGATCCGTTGATCTATCTGAAAAGCTCGTATAAACTTTGTTTTAGACGGATTGAGGGAGTAAAAAATAAATGAACTTATGGTGCAATAGCTTACATTTAAAATAAATAAAAATATCAAGTTACAATCAAATAATATTTCCTTACATAATTTGTTGTAACCATAATCTCGCTAAGGCGTATAGATACATGATATCAAACAAAAATCTGCTTCACACACGTGATTTAAGTCCTATTCATCTAGCCTAGACACTGTCGTAATCGGAGAAAGACTATGATTGAAACATATTTCTTTAAACACACAAGATGGTTGTTTGGTTGTCTCACAAACAAACTCTCTTTCTATAACATTTTCGCTATAATTGGGACGTTATAGTAATAGTTAAATTAGTGTATATTGCTCAAATTTCAAGTAGCAATGAACAGTACTTTTTTAATTGCTTACGATTGTATTTTATACGAACGTATACAGCAAATTTATAAAGGGCTGTCACACTTTTACATAATGTGAAAATTTTAATCTTGAATAAAAAACATTTAATCGCGGTGAGTTATATAATTAAAACCAATAAATGTATTGTGTTAAACAATCAGAAGGTCACGCGGTACCATCCTTCATTGATGATTTGAGATGAATACTTAACAAACACAGGCATGACAAAAATAAATGGTCAGATCAAGAATAGTGGGTTGAAACACTGAAATCATTCAACTAATTGTCAAGATTCGCTTCCGGAATATTGCATTTCAATTAAGTTAAATTAAGTTCAATTGCCAAGTCAAAAAGTGACGCTAAATATAAAGGCTGTGACATGAGTTCCTCATGTGTTTACTGATTAATTCTAGAAAAGATGTGAAATTAGTCTGGCGTTCAAACCGGGTTTAACCCACAATGCTTTAAATATACCGTTCAAATGCGATGACCCGATCTTTAATCATGTTTACGTTTAATGTTATTCTGAATGTCTTGTGATTTATTGCAAAGCCAAATATCAATTTCCTTAAAAGACTGGAGCACCAAAAGGTGATTTTTTTGTTCTGATAATATTTCATTATTTCGTACTTACGGTACAGAATTTTTATAAGATTTTGCCACGTGGGTGTGCAATATAATTTAAGATAAATTGTAAAGAATTATTTATTTTATTTTCATTTCAAGGTTAAAGCATACTACAATTTTATTACATCCACCTCTACACTACAAGTGATTTATTAAGAAACCTGTATGTTGAGTTACGATATTTTTAAGTACAACTAAAAGTTAAATTTAATTTTAAACTTGTGTTAGCTCAGAACTGCGCGAAAGTACGTGATGTATCGTTGAGTTAAACCTATTGATATTTTTTTTGTTTACCATTCTGATCGTTTTCTTATATGCAAGCTTCTATATTTCTGTAATGTTTTTTTTGCATAGCCTTTTGAGTGTTTGTCAAGTGGACGAACACTAGAATTATATATATATATCGTTCTGGCACTAAATATGTCAATACCGTACTTTGTTCTTGGTTTATATGTAAACATGCATGGCCAAACAACTCAACAGTTTATATAAAAAATTATTTTTAAATGTTTTTTGTGGAATACAGAAAACTTTTTTCCAGTTTGTTTGTTTTCACGAATTTCCACTCATTGATGTTTCTCTTTTTAAAATGTGCTTCTGATCAACATTGCAAAGTATTTAGTTTAAAAACACATTACATTTTTACTATAATAAGCGAAAAAAGTAAGAAAGCAACATGCCTAAATGTGTTTATTCGTTTTTGAAAGAGGTATATTTGTTATATTTATTTATTAGTAGCTGACAGTATGACCAAGCATTGTCTTTTAGTCTTGAAAACCTTTAGACCACCCTGGTCATTGCTTTTGGCAAGTAAAGTCAAATTTGAGTAGCGTATTACGAAAATCAATTAAGTGGCTAAATTACTCGAATGTATTCATCCTTTCTATTTTGCGTGATTCATGTTTTAAACTGGATAAACACATGTTTGCAATAATTTATAGTTGATACTATTAAAATGTTAAACTGAATGCAGAACGAACATACTTATTGTCACACCTAAGTCTCTCTGGATATGTAAGTCTTATTCCGTGAACTGGATCCAGCATATACAATGACTGATTAATGCAGAGCACACATTGTGCATTGTGAGTATACATTGGCTGATCAATTCATAGCCTAGATTACATTGTAGATGGTAGTAGATAGCTGTAAAATAAGAGATTAGATTAAGTCTTGAAGTCAAATTGGATTTCAATTATTATTTGAACAACTCTACGACGTATTAAATCATGTCAGACACCGCGAAGATTACATCGAGGCTCTCACTGCACTGGTGTTTGCATGCATACATATGCCTTGATTTGAATGGCTGCCTTTAAGTGAAACAGTGCTCCGTTGGTTTAATTGTTGTATGTACGGATTTCACAGAGGAGTAAAATAATGATACAACTTAAGTGTATCCGTATTCTTACTGAACAGATGAGAATCACGAAATGTTTTTTGCAACTATAGGTGACAGTTATTCAAATAATGTTTATCTCTTTTCATACATTCTATATATCTTAAAAGCACAGTTTTTATTATGCCCCCGAAGGGGGGCATATAGTGATCGGACCGTCTGTCCGTCTGTCCTTCCGTCACACTTTGCGTTTAGGTTTCGCGTTTAGGTTTCGAGAAATGCTCATAACTTCTATGTCCCTTCACATAGCAACTTGATATTTGGCATTCATGTGTATATCATAGAGCTGCACATTTTGAGTGGTGAAAGGTCAAGGTCATCCTTCAAGGTTAAAGGTAAAATAAAACATGTATCAAAGCGGCGCAGTAGGGGGCATTGTGTTTCTGACACATTTCTTGTTGTATAAACGTTATGGACAGTAATCTTTCGAAGCGCTCAAATAGTTTTTGACTGTTTGTACCATATTTCAAATTTTGGTATTTTATGTGTTGTCCAAAAAAAGGTATTTTAACTTAAGATCAATTATTTTGCAGTAAAAAGAATTCCTTCTAAACGGATTAATTAAAGGTATAAGTAACATAGCTATGCAATAGGAATGAACACCATTAATTAAACATATTGAAATATAACATACTTGTTCCGTTTAATATGGGATATGTGGACTCATTTGTTTACATTTTGAAAAGATCTACATAACTTTTGCCTCGATGCTTGTTTTTATTTCTGACTAGATTGTCCACTGTACTTCTTTGATATCCGAGACCCTTATGTTTTCAATCCGAGCCCGACAGGCACAATCAGCACCCCGATTACAAAGACTAATAGCCCAACCAGAAACACAACCTCTGGGACGTCGTCTACCAGTACAATTAACACACATTGGCCGTGCTCTCTGAAAAGGGAGTTTTATGCATGCGATGATATTAATGATATTGTTCGTATAAAGAAAGTCTCTTCTAAGCTAAAATCAAGTTTAGGCGAAAAGTGTTGTCCCTGATTAGCCTGTGCACTCCGTGCGGAGTGCACAGGCTAATCTCGGATTACACTTTACGCACATGCATTAAACCCATTTTTCTTAGTGCACGGCCCATATTATTGGTTTTTTAAATCAGTTTGAAGTTTTAAAGACAGACCAAAACAAGTTTTGTTTGTATACCCATGATATGGAATACAATTCAGAGAGTAAGATATTTGTACATTTAAGATTGATAAGAAATATGTCAAACATATATCAATTGGAAATCAAAGTGTTACTTACAAAAATATCAAGCAATACGGAACAATTTGGTAACACCTAATACTCCATATTCTAGATTCATTAATCTTGAAAATAGCATATTGTCTCAAGTACGCGAAGTTGTAATAATGAAAATACATTTAATTGTATTTCTGTTCTTCACCCCCATGCTCTTTGATCCATTTTATATTAATGTTTACTTCTTTCTTCCGGTGCCCAGTTTGTGAAAATACAGCCTGTGAACCTAAGAATTAAATTAAATAACTGTTGCAAAAGTACGTCAGTTTGTTATGTAGCATGGGTAATAGTTCGCATGGCCTAGTACTTTTAGAGGTTTGCAACGACAATGTCATATACACGTGAACACTGGTAATAATGATAACAATATGGTAATAAGCATTATTGAAATTATTATTATCATTATTGATATTATTATAATTGTTTAATCATTATTATTTGATTACGTATAATTTCTTAATGTGCCAATTATTTTTTCTCATATTAATCGATGATATACTGCCAATCGCACCCATGTTAAGATATATATGTATGTTGCAGCCGATGTATCGCATAACCCCTTTTTTGCTGCAACGTTGGCTCTGTCTTCGTTCCTCGGCGTTGGGCTTGTTGCTGTTATAATATTTATTGTGGTGTACATCAGAAGACGACATCGCCAGTATGTATACATATTGTTAATATATAAGCAAACTTCTCAGGAAACTCAGTTTCGGTTCAATCACTTGAATTATCATCATGACCAACCTACATTCAATTACATACTTCTCTGTTATCTGCACGCAGCATCAACAGAATACTATCATTGCGATCTGAATAGTTATTAGGTGAATTTGAGCACATGATCGCACTCCTTTGTTTTAGAATGCATTTTGTATGTAAAATATGTAGCTATACTTTGTATCAAAGGATTGGTTATAAAATACACACCATATTCCGTCCCTATTGTGCCACATATACACTGATATTTTTCCGAGTTAAATATAATTTAATTTAATGAAGAGAAAAATAATATATTTTTATGTTTTTTTTTGTAATGCAACAATTCTGAATGATACTAAGTCATGCTAAGTAATGTAATACCAATTAAGTTTTACGTAATGTCAATTAATTTTACTGCAGTGTAATCCAAATGCAACGGAAACTTATACTAAACAAAAACGTTAAGCTTGACTTATGTTCACCACAGTTTACTGTAAAGGTAGATATATCTTATACATTAAAGATCTACTGGAGGGACAACTGCTAATACAGAACCGTCTCCTCAACATCATTACGACGACTTGTTAACCCTGGCAACTATGACAACCTTCAAATGCCAACCCGTGGGTACGATGCCATTCCGTTACTGTTCTGGTATTAAATGCCCCTACACTTATATCTACACGCGTGCGTATTGATATTAAGACCTTGGAAGAACTATGTTTTAAACATCCAATGGTATTTGTCAAAAACACAACAACAAAATAACATATTAAATACATACATGCATGTATATTTTGTATAGAAAATTGTGTTACAATTGAAGTTATCGAACTTTAAAAACGTAAATATGGCGTGTTTAAGCACACCGGTACAAATAAATATAATATAAAATTAAAGCGAAACAACAGTATTTTTTTTCTAAAATATTAGAAGTGGCATATTTAAAAAATATACGGAACCACGTAAATGCATGTTTAATAAGCACAAAATCACACTAAAACACAGACAAATATGTCTCTTCAGCCATCCATCCATTATTCAATCCATCCATCAGTTTATCCTTCCGTCCGTCTCTCCATCAATGTATCATATATATATGCAAACAATATTATATAGGCCAAACCGGCGATGAACTTAGAATTATGCGATCAGTTCATGAACAACTAATGCGAGACCCCTCAACAAGACAGATGCCTTTAAGTAAACATTTAGATGAATGTTTACATTATGAACCAAATTAAAAATATTTCCATTTTATAAGCTATTTTCGAACAATATTTCAGCTAGGTTAGCAAAAGAACAACATTTTATACATGAATTTAAACCCCAATTAAATTCCTTTAATATTTATTGACGTTATGACGTCATAATTGATATGACGTTATCTCAATGACATTTTGACGTTGTAATATATTGTAATATTACACCTCAGAGATATTGGTCCTTCTATATCTATATGACCGGTCTCAGTCTGTAAAATGCGATAGATGACACGTGTTTTTACTTTTATTATATATATAAGTTTGCTACAAAGTACCTAGGCAACTAAAAAGCACACTGTAGTATGGCCGGTTGCCTTTAAGCGTTGTTTTCGTACCTTGTGCACAGTGTAGTATGCTTAATAGTACCAAGAGGTACTTTTTAGTAGTACCGGAACCGACAACGACCAACGAGCATTATTAAGAAACCTTAATATTCCACTGATTATATCGAAACTCGATTTTGCTGACAAATAATCTTTATAGTACAATCACTTACAAACTTGGTTCAATCCGACGGTGTATTTCGATATAAAAATATAAATATAATTTAACATATATATATATATCAACCAATAAATATTACATTTCAGGTGGCCAGCAGGGATGCACAAACTAAAATATTGCAGATGCGAACGTCGGTTTGACGAATGGACTTGGTAAAACAATATGCGTAAGGATTTTCCTGGTCCAGTGTAAACTTTTGTATATAAATATTCGCTTTTGAAATATGTTGTAGATACATTAAAATAGCATGTTTGCTTTGTTTAAACTCACAGTTAAATGAAGCTGTTTTGTTAGATGTGTACGATTGTACCAGATCTAACAATTGATACTATAAACGACGAAAAAAAAACACTTGCGAGTTTCTTGATCGAGAAAAGTTATCGCTCTAAACAAAAACTAGACATAAATAAAGGCATGTAAACACACTAGTTTGATTTTAAAACTACTACTGATAGTTCTACCAGCTTAATGAAGAAACTCTCATGACCAACCCCGGTCCCGGCTGTCTTGTAGTGATGGCGCAGGTATTTTCAACATCAGCGGGTCAGGCAAAATACTTAACCAACAAAACCTAGCAACATCGTGTAACCCCTTGTTTAAGTGAACAGCCATGCAAAAAGACATTTATCAATTTAAGGTTTGGGTAATATCGGTACTAGTTTTTCATCAACCGTTTTTGACAAATATATTTCATCAACATGTATCAACGACTGCTTATAGATTTCTAGATGTGTTTGATACTTTATAATTTCAATTAGTTTATTTAGTAGAATATTATTTTACCATTTGGTCATATTAGTATGCACACTACTTTAATATGATTTGTTAATATATCTTTATTAATGACTAAAACTACTTTGATCAACTCGATAAATGAACATTAACTAAGTTAAACTCCCACAATTTAATAAATCTTTTCAGTAGCACTTGTACGATTATTGCTTGCACTTAACATATGTTATGCAGAGTTACGCATAAGTATAAATATCATTGTAATATTCCTTAGGTTTACAATTATTGTACATGAATTATATGATACATGTATTGTTTGTTGTTTATGCAGTTAACAAAACCACAACAGCACAATATTTATGTTTAAAAGGAGAACAGCATGACTATGTTATTGTCCGATATGTGTATGTAACCAGACATGTATTTGTTGCATATTTATTGCATATTTCTTCATTTGTATAATATGACTTCCTTTTTATATTATTAACCCACGTGTGACTGCATGCGTGGATGCGTAGGTGCGTGTGTGTGCTCTTGCAAATACGAGAGACTAGAGACTTTAGTGGGTATGCACACCAACGAGTCTTAATGTTAGAATGAGGACGTCCTTACTTGTAAACACTTTATAAATACCCGTTGTTTTCATAATAATGTATTTATATTCGTTATGATGCATAATTATGTGCTCATCAAAAAAAGTAATGCACCTGAGTTATGTTCTGAGTTATGTTCTTCTATCGGTTTTCATTTACAACTCTATTTCAGATAATAATAAAGGGAAACTTACGAGATGAAATCTATAAACGTCCCATGGCAGAAACAAACCAACATTGTAATGTGGAAAAAATAATTACGCTGATCATCTTATGGTATCTTGAGGCGAAATACAAAATTGTGTGATCGATCTGAATTGGTAAATCATTTCGTTAAACTATTTCAAACATTCAGAAAACGCAAACACTTCCTTATGACCCGGATGATAATAAGTTTTTATCAGTTTATATCTTGTAGGGCCACATAGCCTTAAAACAGTGCATTTGTTTTAAAAAATAAACAAACACGGTCAGCATATATGATGCAAGAAATTACTATTGCTAAATAAATTGATTGATAAGTTGATTGATTGTTTGTTTGATTGATTTATTGATTGACTAATTGATTGATTGACACATTTCTGAAACAAGAAAGGATTCAATATAGTAAATGTTCAAGAGTTACTCGTCCAAAGACTTTCGCGGACCAATGTCTGTACAAACACGTCCATCTTATGGATGTGTAAGCATCGTGTGGATTACAAAATTAAAAGCTTCAACGGCAGATATTGCGTACGTTTTTATTTTCAACAGGCGACAGCTGTGACTAGGAAGCATTCGATCATCCCTCATCTGGTTTTACTTTAAATACCACGTTATATCATGGCCAATACACATATATATTATTTATAAACGCAAGTGTTACCAATACTCGAATACAGGACTAGTTACCAAATGGTTTTTAAAAAAAGGCTCAGTCAGGTACATTTTTCCTACCAAGATAATGGGCATGGTAAACATAGGCTACGAGCGGTAAAATTCGATTAAGAATTCATACTCTGTCGCTCTTGACTATGACTATTCAAGTATACAATGCTGATATATGCAATACAATAACAAAAAAATAAACAGGGACAGGTCAGGTATTATGACAATCTATCAATAAAATGAGTGTATAAATGCAGAAACATTCGATTAATAGAATTCTATTTTTTATATACACACTTGGAGGCTTTTCTAAGGCAACACTTTTCAAACTTGAATATCTCACTTATGAGTAAAGATTTTGATTTTTTTTTACTTGTAATCATTTGATTACAATCTGTGCAAGTTCGCGATAAAACCATTCATTCGTGACGATCGGATACTTTAGCACGTTGGGGGCAGGTATCGGTTCGCTTTTTTGCACATGAAAATGGTGAAACGCGATATAATTATATTTTTATTTCGATTTCATAATTCTAGGTGGGTTCCTACACCAGGAAAACATAAAATTAATTTTAAAAAACAATATGGCTCCCATGAATATTCCGTAGCGCAACCGCGCAATTGGCATGTGGCAGGATACCTTCCCCACATGCTAAAGCGACGAAGATCGTCAGGGATGAATGATTTTATCGTGAGTTTGCACACAATGTTGGCAAAGTATCACATGTACATTTTTAATCAAAATCTTAATATTTAATGAGATATTCAAGTGTTAAAAGTGTTGCAACAGAAGAGTCATCAAGTGTAGATTTGTGGAAGGGTGACAAAACATCGGTCAAAGTTTTATTTAAAAAAACTGCGTGGCTTCAAAGAGAAAGAGATGTGATCACGTTGTAACAGCCACGGGAGGACATACAAGGAATTAGCAACTCGATTATTTTTATTCGATTTTGAGATTTTGACTTCTTAAATGATATTTTCAAGTTGTAAAGTTTTATACCTTTTTTGTCAATTAATTTCCATTAAATTTATAGACATTTATAATTATGTTTTGAATTATTTTTGGTCTAAATTTCAACAAGATCCGTTAAAAAATAAAGGAGCTATATTGATTTGAATACGTATTGCGTTAAAAAAGTATCCAAGAGTATTTATACAATTTATTTCAACTGATATGTTTTACTTCGATTTTTTTATTAATATACGTATATTTGTTAAATTTAACGTCACAGAAGGAATTCATATAACCATGCTAAATTAGACAGTCTCATCATAACTTTTTAGAATGTACTCTTGCGTGTATGAATTAATGTTGAAAGATCGAGGAGTTTTGGCGATGTATTTGGCGAAGTAGACACTACTGTACGATGTTATGTATGGGAATGAAAATATAGATATGTAATCACTTTAAAAACAAAATACTGACTTCATGGATTAACATGTTTACATTAATTGTTAATTTTATTTTTTATATTAAATATAATTATTATTTTATGATATACGATATATAAATATCATATACCATAATCATATTAGAATAGCAAATGGTTACCAAGTAAACAAAACAATTAAGTACTTGTTTTTACACCTGTCTTTACCTACAGCAAGAAAATACTTCGGAAGCAAATTCTTATTAACAAAAACGAAACACAACATATATTTCGGTTGAGATTAAAGACCTATAAATATAAGATTATTCGGTTCAGCAAAACACATATTCCCAATTCCAAGAATATCAATCAGGGTGAAAGAATAGTACGTAAACCAGATCACTGATTCAGCACCTAGGAATCAGAAAAATCTATTAATACCAGTTAATTGGTCACTGATTCGGCAGAAAAATATACCTAGAAACTTGCCAAAAAAGGAAAAATCGATTAATACCAGTTAGCACTTTTGTGGAAAACTATCTTACGGAAATCCCGGAGATAGCCGACCTATCACGATCAAAATCACATCCCTATTATCAGTATATAAGCTTCGCGCAATACGTATTTATCTGTCTTGCTTACAGGTATGGTTCTTGCAATTATTTATATTTTGGATATTCATTTGTTGTTTGTATTTTTTACTAAGTGCGGTAATTTATAGTTAATAACTGATGTTAGTTGTATTTGGATTGTATTGTTATAATTAATAATATTATATTGTTAACTCTACATGATTATTCGGTATGTAAAGAATAACGTAGAATTTATATAAACGCGGAAATAGAAATAACATTTCATGAATAACATTTAGCACACTAAATAAACATCAAGATATCCTAAAATATCCGAAAGATCCCGAGTAAGAAAATAAAATGTAATCGGTAGCAAATAAGACCGATAATAGATAACATCACTAAATATGAATTCGCAATCAGTCTGTTACTATTACAATTAGACACACGCGTATTTATTAAATATACTTTCAATCCCTCTCTCCTGATATTTTCTCCGATTTCTTCGATCAAATTCTAAGCTTTATGTTGATTATATGAATAGTCAGGCAGCCTGCATAAGTAGACTTTTTGATTTCTTCTGTTATGGGTACCGTTCCTTTATCCCGCTCCAGAAGTCCGTATTGAGTACATAAAATTACATTACACTGGAGAAGTATCTGTCAGTAAGTAACTGATTAAAAGAATTATTTAACCTGTACAGTAAGTGTTGAGAATTTCTTTAACTGATAGAGGGTGATACAGCGTATTGGCAACCCGAGTATAATAACGTTCACTAGGCTTACAAGGTTGATATTACCATTTCGAAGGTTGACACGCCGTTGTATTACCCTTTATGGGTTGCAATAATTATTATATTATACCGAAAACAATACACGAGCAGAACATACGTTGACAATGATTATACGAAAACGTTGAGAAAACTTGATGGCATTGTTAAAATGTCGTTATTAAAAACAAAGATGTGCAGGCTAGATTCTGAGCTTGGCGGGGCACAGTGGAACACATCTTCAACTTCAGAAACATTGTTTAACACATGCAAATCCAACGTAGGCTCTTCGACAAATTCATCGACTGAAAGAGAGTGTTGGACCGCGTGTGGCATGATTCTGCGAGGAATAAAGATTGACGAAGGGCTGATGAAAGTCATCAAAAAACTCTACGAAAACGCCAGCGACACAGTACTTTTCAATGAACAGATGGGTGACTTCGTCAGGACAACAGTGGGCGTCCGTCTCACCTGTTCAATTTAACCTTTTTCTTATGAAGATAATGCAGGAGACCCCAAATAACCACCACAACCCATACTCTATCGGTGGCAAACCATATTCAAAGTGAAATTTGCTGATGACATTGACCGTATGGATATATCCATCTGTGAACTCAGAGACCTCACCAACTGACTTTATAAAAGAGCAGGAGCATACTGGGTGGAGGTAAGCACGGAGAAGTTGACGATCACGGTGAACAGCACGAATAAAACCAGTACAGACATTAACGGCGAGAAGCTGGAAGAAGTGACCAGCTTCAAATGCTTGGGAGCAGTCCTGTCCACTGATTGTTCCAGTAGAGCTGAGGTCCAATTAAGAATGTCCATATTGACCGCAGTGATAACCAGACTGAGCGGGTTGCGAACAAGCAGCTCCATCAGCTTCACCACCAAACACAAGCTCTAAAGGTCCCAATAGTCTCGATGCTACTGTGCGTCTGTGAGACCTAGATACTTAACGAGGACACAGAATGCATAAAAAGGCCTTTGAACAACAGTGCCTACAAAGACTGCTACGCATCGCCTACATAGAGCACAAGACCAACGAGTACGTACGGAACATGACAGTTTCACCAGTTATTCCATAGGAACCCCTCCTGGCGACCATCGAAACGAAGTAAGCTGACTTGGTTTGGACACGACAAAAGGCACGACTCGCTATGCAAGACCGCGCTCCAGGGTACGGATTTGGAAGGTCGCCAGCGAAGCCGTCAGTAGAAAAGCTTGCTTTAAAATATAAAAGAGTTGACGTCCCTCCCAATGGAAAGGCTACTCCCAACAGCTCAAATGAGTTCTGACTGGCGGAATATCACTGTGTCATTTTCCCGCATATCTGCCAACAACAAGACTGGTCAAGGAATGATGATTATAAGGTCAAGGAATGATGATTATGATGATTAAATACATAAGTATGTATGTTTATAGACATGTATGATATACTTAATTTGACAATATGGTTCATATGAAGTAATGTATTACTTGAAGACAATTGCAGTTCCATATTCAGTCGAGTAAAAGGAACTTGGGTATTGAGACGAATAATTAAGCATCAATGTTGTAGAATTAGCAACATATGTATTAGTCATGCGGTACAGTTTGTAACATGTGAAGTGTTCTCTTACGTTTGAGAATGTCAGTTTCTAATTATGTTTAATAAAGGAGTACGGAACTGATCCCCTGTTCTTTATTCCGCCGCAAAAAAGGAACAATCATATTTATAAATTATTCTTAGTTCTTTGTATTCGGTTTGGATACGGAAATCGGAAATGGTTTATGGGTAATTTGATACCGCGAATACAAAAAATGTAAAATATCTTAATATCCTACCGACATATACAATGATTTTCCTTGATACGTGGTGAACTTGAGGTCATTTTCATTTATCTTGTTTGTAAGAAAGACAATTCAAGCTCCTTTCTCGTTTAAATTAAGGAATAAGAACACAATTCCGGTTTCCTTTCTTAGCCGCAAAACAGAACTAGGTAATATAACTATCAAAAATAAAGAAAAAATGACTCTAACATATTTCAACATTCTACCTACAAAATCAATTATTTTCATTGGTACTTGGTGCATTTTGATTCATTTTAATTTATTCTTTAAGCAAGAAAATGCCAATTTCTTACTCGGGTTGAATAAAGAATAAGAACTAACTTCCTTTTTTTCATTCGCGAAACAGAAATAGGATCATCATTAAATAAACGTGATAAAAAAATTTCAATACATGTTTTTATGTCGTGCCTAGATATGCAATGATTTTCATTGATATGAGTACACTTTGCATCACGTTAACTTTTTAAAAGCACAATAATGCTATTTCCTGATTCGGTTAAATCTTAAATAAGGAACTTGTTCCCTGGGTAAACATTAAATAAAACTTATTAGAATGTGTTAGCATTAATAATTTAGATATCCTACCTACATTTGCAATAATTTTTATTTATCCATTGTACGCGTTCTTTCGTTTGAATTAATTTCGTATGGAGTGCAAAAATGGCTATCCGGATTTTGAAACATTGATTTGATTTAGATTTGAAATCAAAATAGAAAATTGTTTAAATTAGTTAATATCTTACCAACTATACACTGATTTTCACAGTTATTGGTTATTTTGGATAAGGTACATTTATTTGTAAGTTATGCAATGCCATTTCCTTAGTTGGTTTGATTAAGGAATATGAAACTGGCATCTTGATCCATAATCAGTCGCGGAATAAGAACATGATTATTTATAAAGACAACGATTTACAAATGGCTTATAATGACTATTATATGACTGTTTATTTCAAATACATACAAAATATGTTTAAAGTTTAGTGTAAATGATGCAACGTGGCACATGTAAAATTTTACGTAAAGTAAAACATTCACAGTAACTAACTTGATTTGACTAAGGAGTAAGAAATTGGTCCCATCTTCATAATCCTACCGCGAAATACTGAATGTCATGTTTGAGAACGGAGGCATTCATATATTATATAGTCGCCAATGAATAACGAATGTAATAACAAAATGTCTTTACGTCAGTTCATAGAAGCATTCGAATGAATAAACCCTGGTTAAAGTTGTTTCAGGACTAAAGATGAGTCTTAATAAAATTGTATGATAAAATATACACTATAATATCGACGTCCAATTTTAACTGGCATTTTTTTGTGATTTTGCTTTTTAATGATTTTGAATTTGAAAGTCTATAACTTTATAAAAAAATATGTTGCATGTAACATGACAATATTGTATTATTCGTGTTATTATTAATATTAGTATCATTATTAGTATTCATTATTTTCATGCTATATTATTTTATTCAATTTTGTTAAAGCGATTTTTAGTCCAGTAGATATATCAAATAAGTACTTTGATTCGCAGGCTCCACTCTAAGTCACTATCAACATAATTAGAAATACTACAAATATAATTCGATAATAAGTAGATACAATTACAAAGGTACAAACACAGAAAAATCGCAGTCTTTTGGGGGGGCATAAACAATATTTCAGTATAGTATGGTAAGTTATTGACAATATTGTATATGTGTCCAGTTTTGTTACCTTATCACAAATGTAGTTTTTTCCATGTTGAATAGTAAATAAAAATTCTAGTTAAGTGTAATTTGACTCTTGTTAGAATTCCTCGTTATCAAATGAATTGCCGAAAAGTTCATGTCTTAAATAATTATATTAATTACATGTAAGCAGATAATGTGTTTGTTTTTTCCGAGTATGGCTCGTTGCGAAAACACAGCGTATAATATCGGCCGGATTCTTCGGGCTCTCCCGCGTATTTCCTGAAAGCCTCACTGTGTGTAAGAAAGTCGCCTCAATCTGAGGAGAACATAACGAGATATTTTTAATCGGATATTGTCTTTAAGAAGTGGTAAAATGTGTAAAAGATGGCAATAATCTGTATATTCTTTGCGGATAAAAAGAGTTTACATTTGACAAGGAAAGTCACCTTTGATAATATTTAAGTAAGTAAATATTTCTAAGATCAATATTATACGTCGTAAATAATAAAAATTATTATCCGTTTTCAGTGACATTTATATAACACTAGTAGCAATTAATTAATTACTATATCTGCCTTGTTTAATTAATAATTTATTAGCTAATAAATTAAAAATGAACAATGTCTTTCTATGCTTATCATTAAGATCAATATGAAAAAACTGCATTGTCTTTAGGTATTCGATAACTTTCAAGCTTAGGAAGACTTTTAATATTACTAGCCTAAATTTATACCTACTTTATACCTTTTATATGTTGGCAAATTCAGCAATAGTTAAATGAACGTTTAAGTACATATATGCCCATCCTTATTCACCGAGCATTTGCTTAAGTTGTTCCCCCAATAAGTCAATTGAGCTGTAGTGTCATTTAATCGCAAAAGTTATTTTTAAGGAATTTTGCCTTAGTTCTGTTTTTAATTAAACCTGTATTTGATTATAGGTATCTGGTCTGTAAGTTCTATATGAAATCTACCAAAGTCGCCATATGCTGCTTTAAAATTGGTGGCGTCCGTTAGTCTCGAGAGACAATGCACTTGCATCCAATGAGGATGTCACAATTGTTTACTGAGCACAGGTTGCATGCGCTTGTTGGTTTCTTGTGCAGCGTTCACAGTGGCTGTGCAAACGCACTTGAGAATGGCAGTCTCTGTCGCACATTGCGCATATAAATGCCGAGTTGGCTGTCGGAAAGAGCTGTTTGCCCTTTTGCCTGTTGCACCTGTCGTTTTCAAGTTGTCGGATCATCTCCTCTCCCACCCCAGTCCTATATGCACAGTAAGTTGCATCTGTCTTGAGCAAGCGCTTCCCAGTTGCCGGGGTTTACGTAAATAACTCAGGTCGCGCTTGCAGACTTCCTTAAGGCAGGAATGTAGCCGACCACTTGTGTTTTTGTCTGAGGCATGCTCTGCGTACAGGATGTCTTTGCGGATTCAGCCGTTGACTATCCGATGCACATGACCCAACCATCTAAGATTACGCTGACGGAGAAGATTGTCCATGCTGAGATGGCTGCCCTCTCCAGTACATCGTTGTTGGTCACGCGGTCGCTCAATGAGATGCCAAGTAAAGCGCATATGAAAGGCGCTGAATTTTGTCTCCTGGGATGCGTAAAAGGTCCAGGATTTGCTGGCATATAGAATAGTGCTTACCACGCAGGCCTTATACTAAGCTTTATTTGAGTTTGTTGTCAGCATGGTGTTGTCCTTCACTTTCTTTAATAGCCTGAGTTGTTGAAGCCTTGCCAATCCTTTTGTGTATCACTGCATCAAACCGCTGAGAATGTCGAAGGCATCTGACGTCGAGCTGTCAAACTGCACAGTACCTTTAATGTTGTCGTGTAACGACTAGATCACGCTCATGTTCTCGGTGGGCATCAAAGCTTTGCCAGGACGGCAAAGAGACCATACCTGATTACAATGTCGAAAGCTTAGGTCAGTCAATTGAAGGCTAGGAAGAGGGGCGTGTGTTGCTATCTGCAATTTTTTTGCAGTTGCCTGCTGTGGTACAAGACGGAACGATACACGCTATGTAAAAGATGAAGCTTTTCGATGTCAGGACTAGGATGAAAAAACTTCAGAAGGCAAGCAAGCATAGCTGTAGATGTCTGTTGCAACAAGCCTATATATGCTATATAGAAACTACCATATTTTATAATTCAACACTGAGAAAAAATAACATATTTATTAGCGATAAGTTATCGATATTTTATCTTCTATTAATGTTTTCTGCCCTATTGCCTTTACTACAAGACAAATGTTGTTCCCTTGTTGTGTTATATTCACGCCTTAACCACATACATTACAATAAGCATGCTGTCGATCTAACAGACATTGAAGCCTACAAACAACAGAATACTATAGTTCGAATTTTTCAAAAATTACACAGTCTAAGTCATCCTAGTACAAGTTTTTGTGTATTTCAATCAAAATTATAATAAATAACAATGTACATAGGAACCTTCCCTGTTTAAACATATTATTGAACAAAATAGATAGGTTACATTTTAAACATAATTATGGCTTTAATTACTTCTAATTAATGCCTAGTTCGCATTAACAAATGATTTGACACTTCTGTAAATAAACTTTATCATATTTACACAATTTTATGAACGGTTATGTTGTAATGTTTATATAGAAATACATTCCTTTTTAAAAGATAAAAAATCTGCAACGGCACAAACACGTTTTCGTTTATCGTGATACTGTAATTATTAATTTTATAATTCAGAATAAAAAATAAAGCTATTTTTATTGTGTTATTGATGTGTCATTTGTTTATTACATCGTATTTATTATTTTTTTCTAAAATAACGGAAACTATTTTCTAGAATATACAAGTAATAAAAATGTGTCGATAGTTGTGAACGTAGTTTTTGTGTTACCTTTTTTAGGCAAATATATAATCTCACATACATATGGAAGGGAAAGACCGCCAATATCATCATCACCAGAAATATTGCACGTGTTGAATATTCAGCTCATTTGTTTAACAGAGATTTTTTAAAATACTTAAATACAACATTTTAATATAGGTTTTGTACAATTGTAAAGTGTAAAATGTTGTATGTTCCGATTCTACTAAATGTTTAAAAACAAACATGTCACTTCTTAAACTACAGATCTGAAAATAAAGATCGTGCATATATAAAGTATCTTACTATACATAATATTGTAGTCATGATAATAAATAAAATATAAAAGATCCATCTGAAAGTAAGTTGATGACAAACTACATTAGCATGTTGACTATTTTCTAAGTTGTACGATCGGTTTAAGTAATCTTCTACAAGTCAGCATCTAACAAGTGTACACTATACAATAGTACAGTATACAAGCTGACGAATCACAATTCAACATTTTACAACGCATTTTTAAGTCAACCGGTGTTAGGGTACAAATTGTCATTAATAGTAGCCTGCCTTTGCCTTCTGTTATCGTGGGAGAACTTACTGTCCAATTTAACTGCATAGTCTTGATAGGTCCCAGGTAAGGATTTATTAAGATTTCGATATATCATCATCATCATTGTTATATTCATGTATGCAGATATGTGTTAGGCACATTGGATCACACAATTAGTGGTTCTCGACCACCTGCTCGCTGTAAACAATTTACCTGGATACAAAATTTAAATGAACAATATACATATCATTTATTAATTTAGATATTTTTCTTGAACATTTAAGGTTTAAACAATAACTCTGATTTGAGATGGAAGTATGCACCCATTATCTATTGAACACAGACCAGACCAGGCCCGTACGAAGGCCAGGGGCCTAGGGGCCGCCCCCCCCAGCTGGCTGTCAAGTTAGTGTCAAATAATGATGAGAAATTGGGTGAAATATTTGAGTTTTCTTTATGTACGAAATATTGACAAGTATATCAGTAGCGAGTATGCAAACATATCGTTTATCGTTTATTCTTATGACTTTATTCTTAGAAATTAAAAAGGATAATATGTATATTCAAATAATGTATATATGCAATGTTAAGATAAAGTCTGAACAATTAATAATGGGAGGTATTTACAAAACTAAGACCTGGTTAAGATTTATTTAAAGTAAGAAAGCAAACACACTCAGGGTGGGGTATAATTGGAATCAATAACATGGAAAGTCAGACCTGATTAAATCCAAATAAGAACACATTGAGTCCAGAGTCGGCATATAGATACGAGATTATAAGTAACACTCATGGTCAATAAACAGCACAGATGAAAAGGTCACCTATTGTCTGGGGTACAAAAGTTATAGTACTGACGAAAGTAACAGAATTACTCTATATCAATAAAAATTGATAAGTACCAATATATATTGATTAAATTTTAGTATATCCGCCAAGCAAGTGAATACATGAAAAAGTGTTCCTTCTAGAATATTCTGACGAATCAACCAATGAATAATAACCATACTAGCTGAGGACCAATCAAAAGTTTAAAAGAAAAATATGCAAATTAATTTGGGGACAAAATGGGGATGTTTGGAAGGAGAGCGGCACTCCGCGGTTGAGTTAGCGTTTAGACTTGGAGGTGTACGGATCGAGAAAGATACGATCATGTAGCTATCAGACTGTATTTGTATAACCGAAAATATTAAGTATGTTAGACATTAAATTGGACTAGAAACTGATACATGGCGTTGTTGAATATTTTGTCCTACGTAATGCAGAGAAATTAACATAAATAGAATGGGACCGACTTGTCCCATGCGCGACACGAGAAAATGGTAGTTAATGCAAAACTCGTCATCTTGGCAATTCGCGCATGACGAGATATCGAATGATAGGCTACATACCGGTAATTTAAGAGTAACGAACATTGTTAGTAACTATGTGTCGTCTATGAACTATGAACGATTACGGGACACAGGACGTTAAATGGTGCTCGTGAACCAAGGATTCGAACAAAGGAATACTACCACTTACGATTACGAAGCCATGAAAAACAACGCGAAGAAACTCCGTTTCGGCAATTTCTGTAACCAGTAACAACAACCGTGAGCCGGGAACAACGACATCAGACCGCACATATTCTGCAACTTCCGGTGAGTGACTGTTTTATTTCCTAACGCTTGTATCAAAATGGCAAATCAAATAATCCCTGAATTATTTCAAAATCTAAATGAACAAATTAAAGATGTTAAAACGGCCATAAGCACTCAGACTATTTCACAGGTTGTACAATCATTTGATGGAAATTCAAAAGAATTTAAAAATTGGATTAAAAATGTAGAAAAATATGGAATGCTTACCAATTTAGATGAGAATAAATTAAAATTTGTTGCTTACCAATCTAGTAAAGGGCTTGTTAGTGATTACATACATCGTTTTTTGACTGATGATCCGACAGGGACATGGACTGATTTAAAGGATCAGCTTAAATTAAGATTCGCGGAAATTCAAGACCCACAATACGCTTTCTCATTATTAAAGACGACTAAACAAAAGACCGACGAAAATGTTCAAATATACGCTGAGCGACTTTTATCTCTTGCGACGGATGCATACGAAAATATTGAAGGAAATTTAGAATATAAAGAAAAACAGTTAGTAGAAATTTTTATTGACGGATTATCGCACGATTATTTGAGACTTAAATTAATGCGCGAAAATCATGCAACGTTATCAAATGCTTTAAAAAGCGCTATACATGAGCAAAGTGTCAGAGCTAGGTTTGAGTTACGATCACAAATAAATGGACTTGATAACATTACGACCGATAATATTCAGACGGGTATCGATTATATTAGGTCATCTATTGTTTGCACATATTGTAAGAAACACGGTCATTCTATTGAAATCTGTCGCCGTAGGCAACGCGAGATAAGTGCATATACGGTAGGGCGGAACGGTCATACGATAAATCAAAACGATAAAAGGCGCAAGAAAGAATATGACAAAAATTGGAAAAATAAAATTGATTGTTGGAATTGTGGTAAATTAGGAAACTTTAGTAGAGAATGTACTCAAAGAAAAACGTACATTAATCGAAAAAACTAGGAAATTCTTACCAAAAAGTGGTCTATGGTAAGAATGAAAAAGTCGAGACATATAATATCGCTTTGTGTGGTAGTCCAAATTCTTGTGTTATTTCAACAGGTGGTTATCAATTTAGGAGCTTGGTAGACTCCGGCGCTGAAGTTTCATTGATAAGTAAACGTACTTATGATATGTTAAAACACAAACCAGCACTGATAATAAAAAAAGTAAATCTAAAGTCGGTAAACGGAAATTCATTACATGTCCACGGAAGTGTAAAATTGAGATTCAAAATAGGGAGCATATATAAAGAGCACATGTTTTTTGTAGTAAGTAACGTAAATAGACGTAAATAACGTAAATGTTATTTTAGGAAGAGACTTTTTACAAAATAATGGTGTCCGTTTATACTTTGATTTAGGATGTCTGAGGATTGATAACTGTTATGTACCTCTAGAAGAAGATGTACATCTTTCAACGATAGCGAGATTAACTAGGCATACTGTGTTAAAACCACAAACTGCATATAGACTCTTTGCTCAAGCTAAAAGAAACTGCATACGTTCAAATACGAATTATGAATTCAATGGAATAAGCAATTCTTTCTTTGATAATGAACCCGGTTTAACAATTGTTAATTCAGTCGTCAAGACAACGCGTGATAGACAATTTCCCATTTTAATTATAAACAATACGCACAAAACAATAAGGCTTAGACGACACTGTGCCATAGGGCGAATAACTTCGGTAAATGATAATGAAATATGCTCAGTACAAGAAGTTATTAAAAATAATCAGCCGAAATCAGGTTTATCTAAAGATGAAATCTTATCAGATTTGCGTGTAGATGAAAATCAAAAAGAAAATATTCTACCGATACTCTTAAAACACAACTCTCTTCGCAAGAAAAAATTTAGAATTAACACAAACTTCAGCGATAGAATTTACCATAGATACAGGGGATCATCCGCCCATTAAATTAAGGCCGTATCGAACACCATTAAACAATAAGGTATTCATAGATAAAGCCATCGACGAAATGCTAGACGCAAACATAATAAGTCCATCAAGAAGTCCGTGGAGCTTCCCTATTGTTTTAGTAGATAAAAAGAAAAATAACCATGACTCAAACAAAGATAATAAAGACGAGAAAAGGTTTTGTGTTGATTTTAGACAATTAAACAAAATTACAAAACCAATTGCCTATCCATTACCATTAATAGATGATATATTGGCGTTATTAGGTAAAAGTAAATATTTCACCAGTTTAGATTTGATATCGGGATATTGGCAAATACCTATAAAGGAAGAGGACAGAGAAAAAACGGCTTTCGCTTCGGGATTCAGGGGTCTATTTCAATTTAATGTTATGCCCTTCGGTGCCTCCTCCGCCGGTGCTATATTTCAAGAATTGGCTAATAAAGTACTCAAAGGTTGTGAGAGCTTCGCTGTGGCGTATCTAGACGATATTCTAATATTTTCACCTGACTTGCAATCTCATTTATCACACGTAGATACAGTACTACAGAGTCTCAGTAAACATAACCTAAAGCTAAAACTATCAAAATGTCAATTCTTACAAAGAGAGACTAGATACCTAGGCTTCATCATAGATCAAAATGGTATAAGGCCGGATCCGTTAAAAGTGGAAGCGATCCGACAATTCCCTAGGCCAAAGTGCGTGCGCGATGTACGATCCATCTTAGGTGCTGCAGGATTTTATAGGAGATTCTGTCCGTCGTATTCAGAAGTAGTCGAGCCACTCATTAATCTCACGAGAAAGGATGTCCCATTTAAATGGTCAAAACAATGCGAAGATAGTTTCCTACAATTAAAAGACTCATTTACGCAAATCCCTTATCTTTCATACCCTGATCCAAAAAAAGGTTATATTCTGTATACGGATGCATCTGATAAATGCGTCGGAGCCTGTTTGACTCAAAAATGCGACAGTAACGAGACCGGGGATTATGTGGGCGAAAAGCCGATATTTTTCATATCGCACAGATTAAGCCCCACACAATGCAAATATAGTACCATTGAAAAAGAATGTTACAGCATATTTTACAGTCTAAGTAAATTGCACCATTATTTACACAATGCTTAATTTGTTATAAAGAGTGATCACAAGCCGCTTAAGTATTTATTGGAAAGTCCGATGCAAAACAAGAAAATACAATTATGGGCCTTAAGTATAGCGGGTTACAACTGCAAAATTGAATATATACCGGGAAAAAAAGAATATTATTGCCGACTTTCTAAGCCGACCTCCAAAAACCAAAATAAAGAATAATCAATGCGATCAAACAGAACTAGAATTAGATATTAACGATAAACATTTTACGATCAATTCGCAAATAAATAAACAAGACCAAACACGCGAAATTAACGTAATCGACTCTACAAACATTGACCACAAGCAAATAATTGATAATATTATTACCCCGCAGCCACTCCCAGTCGACGACACAGCGTCAAATGATAACTTTTTTTTTTTTTTTTTTTTTTCACTCTTTTTTTTTTATTCAATATAATACATACAATGTATACATGTATATTATCATACAACATAGTGGTTGTACAAAGCAATTAAGTTTAGACATGTTATACAAGATATGCTAATATATATTTTTTTAAAGAGAAAAAAAAGAACAACAGAAGAATAGTTATGAAAAATGATGAGTTGTATAAAGTCGGAAGAAAGCATACTGGACTTGTGTGTTTTGTTGTATATTCACAATGATCTTATAAGATGGAAAAAATTATATACAAAAATATTTTAGAAATATAAACTAACATTAGAGTGAAATGTATATAAGTGGACAAACATTATAAGAATTTAATCCGATTCCATTTTTGTTCAAAGATTTGTAATGTGTCATTACTGAGGGCTATTTCTTTCTCAATCTGGATTTTTAGTTTAAGACTATTGACAAAACAATTAAAATTTGGTACTTGTTTTTTGTACTTCATGTTAAAGATAAAATATTTCATCAATATAAGAATAAAATTCACAATATTATTACAGTCTATTGATTTCAATGAGTAAATTCCGAAACTTACATTTAAGAAAGATAGTTTAACGTTTAGTTGCTGTTGTTCAAGAAAAGATACTAATTGATTCCAAATAGGCTGGATGTGTTTGCACTCCCAAAAAAGATGTTCTATAGTTTCGATGTTTTCACCGCAGAAGTCACACAGATTTGAGTTAGATAATTTACATTTAAAGAGATTTTTATTTGTAGCTATTATTCTATGGATGTATTTATATTGAAAATTTCTCAGTGTGCTTTCAATAGTTGCTTTATATGGCATGGTAAATATGTGTTTCCAATTAAGTTCATGTTCTCCGAAAAGGGCTTGCCATTTATTTTGGGTTTTGGAGTTTTCTGTAGGTTTTTTAATTTGCAGTGTGTAAAATATTTTATTCGGTTTGTTTTTTCTTCCAAGTATGTTTTCTACGAATGTTGTTTGAGTACATGGTGTATTATTTGTATTGATTTCAGATTTAATATGCATGGGTATGCTTTTGATTAGTGTGTAGTACTTCAGAAAATTATTTGAAGGTATTCCGTATATGTAGCATTTATCATCAAAAGAGTAGAAATCCTTGATTCTGTAGTCATATAATTGGTCGACATATTTAATGCTTCGTTCAAACCAATCTTTATAGAAAAACGTCTTATTGTTTGACGTTATGTCTTTATTGTTCCATAAAATAGTTTTACTGCTGGTTTTGGTTTCTAGGTTATGAGTGACATCACTCCATGCTGATAGAACATCAGACAGAAATATGTTTTTGTTTGCAATTTCGTGTAAGATAGTATTGCTGATGTTACATTCAAAGAGTAAGGAGTCACCATATTGTTTTAGGATTTTCTGGTAGAATAATTTCCAATTACTCGTATTGGTATTATCTAGGTATCTTTTAACCCAGCTGCATTTGATTGCATTCAAGAATGAGTCAATGTTCGTTAATTGAATACCTCCATTTTCTACAGATTGAATTAACTGAGTTCGTTTTATTTTATCAGGCTTACCGTCCCATATGAAATTAAATATTAAATATTTTATATCGTTAATAACATCATTTGGTGGATTTGGGAGAACTGTTAATACATAAATTAGTTTAGGAAGTGCAAATGTTTTCAATACTGTGTTTTTTCCGATTAGTGTAAGTTTACGGTGATGCCATGATTTTAAGCAGTTTTTGAAATTCTGTAATTTAGGTAGTATGTTTTTAAGAACTGTATCCTTTTCATTATTTGTGAAAGTAATTCCTAACGTTGTGGCTTCATCGGATGTCCAATTAAATTTCATTTCTTTTTTATATACGACATTACTTTGTTTTAATTTACCTACTCGTAGCACAGTACATTTACTTTTGTTTAGTTTAAGACCCGATGTCATTCCGTAGATGGTTAGTGACTCTATTAGGTTATGGAAAGAATCGTAATTGTCGTTTAAGAAATAAGTTGCATCGTCAGCAAATAGGGACTGTTTGATATCTTTATCAGGATCTAGTGATATGCCTTTTATGTGATTATTTGATTGGATGTGATGTGATAGATACTCGATGCAAATAATGAATAGCGATGATGAGAGTGGACATCCTTGTCGAACCCCTCGTTCGATGTTAAAACTATTTGAAAAGAAGCCATTGTTAATGATTATACTGTTA
This sequence comes from Dreissena polymorpha, assembly GCF_020536995.1. Classification (NCBI taxonomy): domain Eukaryota; kingdom Metazoa; phylum Mollusca; class Bivalvia; order Myida; family Dreissenidae; genus Dreissena; species Dreissena polymorpha. Next base: position 38,075 of record NW_026273399.1, on the reverse strand, counting down.
ATATCGGTATAGAATAGTTTAACCCATTGAATGAGACTTTCACCAAAGTTCATATTTTCTAAGCAAGAGAACATAAATGAATGATCGAGTGAATCGAATGCCTTTTCAAAATCTGCAAAGAATATAAGACCAGGATTGTTTGAATTGTTAAAATAGTTTATGCATTCTTGGATAAGACGAACGTTTTCACCAATGTAACGTCCTTTTATGAAACCAGATTGAGATTTTGAAATGATTGATGGTAATATTTTTTTTTATTCTGTTTGCTATACTTTTAGTTGCAATTTTATAATCATTATTTAGTAAACTAATCGGGCGCCAGTTTGATAAGGATTCTAAGTTTTTTCCAGGTTTTGGAATGAGTGATATAATACCTTGTTTTTGTAGCGTAGTTAAGTTTTCGTTGTTAAATGAATAGTTAAGTGAATTAATTAGATGTGTTTTTATATCATTCCAGAATATTTTATAAAATTCGATTGTGATGCCATCAGATCCTGGGCTTTTGTTATTTTGCATATCTTTTAGGGCTAATCCACATTCATATTCATTAAGTAATCCGTCGCACAGTTGTTTTTCCTCTTGGTTTAAAGCGTGATGTGTATTTTTAAAAAGGGTGTTATTTTCAACATTTTTTCGTTTATAGAGTGTTTCGAAAAATAAACGTTGTTCTTCTAGTATCTGAGTCATGTTTGTTATATCTTTGCCATTGACTACTATTTTGTGTACAGTTTTTTGTTCACTTCTACGTTTTTCAATGTTTGCGAAGTATTTTGTATTTTTTTCATTGTGTTCAACATGCTGTGCACGCGCTCTTAGTATTATTCCATTGAGATGTGTATGATAAATTCCGTCTAATATTTGTTTTTTTAATGTTATTTCATTTTCAATGTCGGTGGTATCCTTTGTGTTTGTTTGATGCAATTGTTTTTCAAGTGTTTCAATGGTTTTGATGGTTTCAGTTTCAAGTTTGTGTGTTTCTTTACGTTTAAATGATGTGTATCTAATTGTTGTGTTACGTATATTTCCTTTAATTACTTCCCATAAGGTGTTTGGGTTTGCATCTTTATTATTTTGAACTGTATTTAATATTTCCTGTTTTATTTGTGTTTGATATTGTGTATCCAATAAGATGCTGTTGTTAATTTTAAAGTATCCTGGGCCTCTTTCAGGTTGTATATTGTGCAGTTTAAGTTCAACTATAGAGTGGTCAGTCATAAATCCTGGTTTTATGTTACATGTGTCAATAATGTTGCAAAGAGATTCAGATATTAAAAAATAGTCTAATCTACAAAATATTGTTGGTTTTGTGTTTGAGTGCCAGGTGAATTTGCTTTCGTTTGGGTATACTGTACGCCTGATATCTATCATATTGTAGTTTTCAATTATGTTATTTAAAATGTTTCTATTTTTAGGATGAGTATAAATGTTTCCATTCTTTTTATCTAATAATGGGTTCAGGACAGTATTGAAATCACCGCCGATTATGATATTTTTATCTTGGTTACTAATTATAAAGGATTGTAATGTTTCGTAAAATGCGGAATCATCTATGTTGGGACCGTAAACGTTGAGTAATGTAAGTTCTGTTTCATGTATTTTGATATCTATACTTGCTAGTCTGCCAATTATTATTTCGTTAAGGTTATCAACTGTGATCCCTATGTTACTTTTTATCAGAAAGGCAATGCCTTGTTTATTAGTACATTGTCCACTGAGGTAGATATCCCCGTCCCATTCATTTTTTAAGGTTTGCGCTAAAGTGTGTGTCAAGTGACTTTCTTGTAATAAGCATACATTATATTTTTTTTCGTCTAACCATTTGAAGATTTTTATGCGTTTATCTTTGCTGTTTAGCCCTTTTACATTTAAAGTACATAGCTTGATCATTTAAAAAAGGGTGATGTAAGTGATAATGTATGTGTGCTTGTCCAGTTAGTTTCTATTTGAAAACGTGTCCAGTTGGTTTCTATTATAAGAAGTAAGATGTCTACACAAACAAACAAAATTAGAAAACAAAAATAAGGGATACAAAAGGATGAATATTCCATAAAAAAGAAGGAGTAAAAAAAAATAATCATAAATGTGAGATTATAACAATAATAAACGACTGGTCTCCAATAGAGACATAAACAGCGCATTTCCTTACACTGGAAATACACAAACTAATTGAATTAGTGATCTGAGATACAAAAAGTATATATGTATAACACCGTAGATTATATGGTAGCTTATAGTAATAATAATAATAATAATTTTATAGCAAACATGAATATGCTAGTCCTTTTCTTTCTTTTTTTTTATCCTTTCGTTTTTGCTCCCATATAGACCGCGACAGTTCAACGACGCAATATTTATATCATTCATTGACAAAAATAGGTGGCATTAAATTATAAAGACAGTGTTTTTGTCTCTTCTTCAAAAGATATTTTAGTGAAATAGAAATAAAGGTCAGATAAGTACACTGTACACAACAATTCACCATCCAAGTTACAAAAATAGCTATTTCATAAAGAAAAACATTGTGTTTTGCTAAACATTATCATATGTAAGAAGATTTTTCTTCTAAACAAACATACATAGATTAAAAGAAAACAACACAAAAGGTTATATGTACAAACAAAATACAAATATTATGTTAAGGGATGATGATTAAATACGGTTCTGTCAACATCGTATAAATGTAGGTAGTGATCTGAAAAAAAAACACGTATATATGACACCGTTCAATGGATGATGACTCTTTGAAAAAAAAAAAAATCACTGTATAGCGAAAGTCGTTTTCTACCTAATATATAGCATTACAAGTGTACATATCCTGGTTTCCATGTGATGTAGATTTATATTCAAAAATTAAAAAAGAGTCGATCAACTAACGTACTCTGTGTGTGTGTGTGTGTGTGTGTGTGTGTGTGTGTGTGTGTGTGTGTGTGTGTGTGCGTTTGTATTACCAATGTTACGAGGACTTCCCTATTGACACACACCAACACTCAGAGGACTGTTTTCGTTGGGAGGACTTACCCTCGAGTCCTCGAAATGTTTTTTTCAGGAATATCATCTAGATAAGGACTTCGTTTGAAATTTGCAATTTCGTAATGGTCCCCATAAAGTCGACATGTTACGAGTTTGTGCATCTAGCCACACACCTTTTACAGTTCCTTCATAAAGTGTGCGTAGAGGTAACCAATCAAATGTCTACTTGTGAGCTGAAAGTGACCAATCAGATTTGCTTCTAAACCGGTGCTAGTATAAAAAAATCCAGTCCTCAAAATATCGGAGAACCTTAAGTTGAGTGCCAATGTCCTCACAATATCAGAAAATGAAGACACGGCGTGTGTGTGTATGTTGTTGACAGTAACAGACTGAACAATTTGTCGTTTTGGTCTTTCTTGGTACAGTTGAAAATTTGAATTATCACTTATCTATAAATATATGGTGATATCTGTTGAAATACCATAATAATCTGTCTTGTGTCGTTGTTATAACGGTAATGAACAAAACAGTGTGGCAACTGAGCTCAGACTTTAGTGTTTACGCAAAAGTCGACAAAGTCCATCACATACAAAAACAAAATGATATGACAGAAATTATTTGATCTCAAAAAGTTCAACACCTGATACATTGTCTTTTTGCAGGGTGAACAGAAAACACAATAAAAACAGCATTCTTTATTTTAAAATAAAGGCCTCCGGTCCAAAAACCATGTAATTAATACAGTTGTAACAGTATGAGTTGTGTCAAATTTCAATGTTCATGAGGTATCAATAACATCAAGTGGTACACATAAAGAGAGACTTTCCTAACAATATCAGCATCTTGAGATGACATCAGTTCATAGAAATTATTTGATCTAAAAAAAGTTCAACACCCGATAAGTTGTCTTTTTTTAAAGGTGAACAGAAAACACAATAGAAACTCCGTCCTGCTAAAATATACAGAAATTGAACAATACCCAGAAAAGCCAGTTGAAATCGAAGCCCTGGTTGCCTTTAAATTGATTACAAACACATATTGTTTATGAAACTGATCTAACGTAAATGGAATTATATGCATACTATTTTACAAGTCAATCTGCAACAAGCTATGCAAAAAGCGCGTGGTTGTGTGAAGCAATGATTGTTACTTATTTGTACCCAATCTCATCAACTGCAGGTATTACGTAAATCTGAAAATGAAGAAAATAAACTTTTTGGTAAATATATTCACAACCAGACTCGGTAACTAGAAATAACACTTTCACCGTGAGACATTAAAAGCAGATGAAGCGCCTTAAAATTAGTGATATTGTTTTTAAAAAAATGTTTAATTAGTAAGATACATGTTCTTTCAATCCTCTGTTTGGAAACAATAGAACAGTGAGAAGAGTTATATTTTCGTGAACATACTTGAAAGCAGAAATCGTCGATCGAGTGGTCAAGATCGCCCTTCTATATGTTAAGACCCAAAACTATTTTGTTTAACGTATACACTGATACGAAATACGCAATTAACAAGTCAACATAAACGTATATCTTACTGATGTAAATTGACATGACACGACTGCGCTTGTTTTACCAATATTACGAGGACTAAACTATGAACACACACCAACACTTTTACACTCGAGTTAGACAAATCCAAAGTAGCGTTTTTTGATAAACAGGGCCTAATGCAACATAATGTCGTTGACTAATAGAAAATCAGTGACGACGTTTTAAGCCAAAACTGGATTTTCGTTTAAAACAGACCCCCCACAAACGACAAATTCTATGAAACCGGAAAATGTCGTCCATGATTAGCCTGTGCGGACAGCAATGACAATTTTCACATATGCAATTAGTCCTGTTTTCTCAAAACGTGGCTCATACGCGAGTTACGGTAAGCTGAATATTATCATAGATAATATTACCTTATGGGAGTTAACCCATGGACACGAACGCGCCGAGCGTGAACATCCCCGTCAATGGTCCGCCAAACGCGGCAGGTAGAGTTCCAGCGATCTGAAATATAGTGAATATGAGACACACTCTGCGAAAACGGGGCTTAAAGCATATGCTTACGATGTCATTCGCACAGGCTAAACAGGGACGACACTCTCCGCCAAGATGCTTGCTTAAAAGAAACTTACTTTAAACGAAAAATACAAAAAAATACAAACGGAAGGTGATGTCGCTAATAATACTGTGCAACATGAAGACGCTAATCTGGGTCGACACTTAACGCACATGCATTTAGTCCACTTTTCCCAGAGCGGCTTAAAAATAGGCTAAGGGTGCAGTAACTGCAACACGGCTTGATTTCAATCTTTAAGTAAGTTCATGCTAGTTGTCAAAGTTGTGTGTAATGTAACACGATTTATTGTAAATGCACCAACAATATTTGAAAAGCAAGCAGATACAAATTAATTTAGTTGTCAAGCAATTTATCATCGCATTAAACACGTTTATCAAAGTAATATAAAACGTTTTTTTTTAATTCTCATTTCAGTCGGATTAAATTAACAATACATGTACTTACCGTAACGTTTATCATTTGAATGCATTATTCTAATAATTATTCACTCTGTACAGTAGCTGTGTGTACTACGTTCGGCTCAAACCCATTTATTTCAGCTCGATTGCATAGAATGCCTACCGCTTATTCGCAAAGCTCTCGAGTCCGTTTCCTGGGACTAGAACCTAATACTTGCTGTCTCTGGGGGGTGAGGAGATCTAAAGAACGCTCCCACAGTGAGTATTGAACCCATGATCTACCGGTCGCTAGGCGGACACCATATCCACTACGCAATGGCGACCTATGTTTGTATTGACTACACTGGGAATCTTTCCAAATAAGTCATCAACCACAGTCGGCATGTACGTTCGGGCACGGGAATCTTGCACAATGAGGTAGCCAACCGTTAGAGATGAAATGGATATTTTAGAGCACGGGTTTTTGGGAGGATACGGTTTCAAGGAACTTAATCACAGATGTTCGTATTTTTAACAAACATCATGAACACTGTTTACGTACTAATATATTATTTGTTTAATAGTTTTAACTTATTATAATAGAAATAACAAACATTTGGCTAAAACATATTGAAATACCGGTTTTCGAACGTCTGTTGAAGCATAAGATAATGTATTAATTCTCCACGCTGGATTTATTATTGAAAAACGAAACAGTAACATACACACTGTGCTAGTCCTCAAAGTATTTTCGAAAGTATCGATGATTGCTCATTAATGAAGCAATATTTTAACGATTAGTAAAAGTCCGGAGTGCTATTTTGCTTGTTTCAACATAATATACACATTCTTTCTTAAATAATTGACACTTTTCACGAAACTGTGGACAAGACCCTTCAATTTTGCATGCGCATATACAGGCTCAGTTCAGCGGTCAATTAGCACAGGCTAATCAGGAACGACACTTTCCGTCTAAACTGGATTTTAGCTGGGAAGAGACTTTCGTTTAACGCAAAATATCACGAACGCGGAAAGAGTCTTTACGCACATACATTAAACCCCGTTTTCACAGAGCACGGCCCATATGTTTGTGCGTACCTGTATAAGCGTTTCACCAATCATCGCAATCATGAAGGCGACGAAAATTGTCACACCTCCGAGCACGACAATGGTAATGAGAAGGCATAAACCTAACATCCAACATTAGCATGTGCGTAAAGTGTCGTCCCAGGTTGGCTTGTGAAGTCCGCGCAGGCTTATCTCAGACAGTAATTTACGGTCTTATGCATTGTGTAGTTCAAAGGAAGTCTATTCTAAACGAAAATACAGTTTCGGCGGAAAGTGTCGTTACAAATAAGTCTGTGCGATACGACACTGCACGCACATGCATTAAACACCGTTTTACTATAGCGAGATTCAAATAGATGTTTAGTGTTGTTTTATTTGGAATTCGTTATAAATAAATCTAGGTCAGATATGAGATTGGTAGGCACCGATACTCAGCCCTAACATGTGTGTCTTTTTGGATAGAGTTTGTTAACCATGGTGTCATTTGAACAATTGCTTTAGGAATTGAACAAAACTGACAGTGCTAAATGGGAGGGGCACGATGCCCATAACATATTTTCAAACAACACGGTAATTTCAAAAAAAGACGTGCAATATGTGTGTTTGTTGGTAGTGCGTCATTTGTCATAGTCGGCTCATATATTAGCGCCAGTTGACTAGGCAGAGGTCTCATGTTGTTTATTGATGAGCCGCACTGTGGGAAAACTGGGTTAAATGAATTGCGTAAAGGTTCGTCCCAGATAAATAAAACACTAGCTTAATTTCTCTCCTGAAACTTATACTGGGGTTCAAGTATTCTTATAAAGTAAACAATGATTCTCTATCATACAAACAAGATTGAAGTAACTTCAGAGAAGAATTTGACTGAGCGCTGCAATTTCGATCTATATATTTTTTATGCAAGATTTTTAAGTTTGATATGGTGTTGTATTGGGTCAAAACTTATGGAGGAACGATCGTGAACACTTGATTGACGATTTTTATGTTATTCTATGCAAACTTATTTTATGTTAACAATATGATTATATGCGTTTCATTGGCATTTTATGCCTCATGGTGAACGAGTTATTTCTTGTAACCGTGCCTTGTTATTTACAAAAAGTTATCGTATTAATTTTAAGCTTTACGTATGACTTTCTTTTCATGAGGTTGGGTACAATTCGGTAACAATATATGCTTAATATATTTCATCAAATGGTTAAGTCCTCATATTGTATGAATTTGTTGAGAGTTGAACTTGAACAAATGTATTATGGGGGTGAAGGTCAAATTGTGGGTGGTAAAACCAAGTTTCCGGGTGCCAAACTCATAGCCAAATCATACCGGTCCACCCAATATACGGTTCCATATACCTGTCCCCTAATTAAAAAAATCAAAATCCAGGACTTTATCCCTAGTACTGGTGAAGTTCCCACTTCAAGATTTTCTTGGCTAGGAAATGGCAAGTAAAGGGGGCATTATTCATACTAAAGTGACCTTCATACTATGGGCATCGTTTGAAAGCTGGTTGCACCCCGATTATGGATCAGAAAGAATTTTGAGGATCGAACTTTTCGTTCAAGAGTTATGGACCTTGGCGCACCCAACGTTAAAAGTCTATGGGTTTTTTTGCCGAATTTTGATCTGGTTAATGTTAGTGCTCTGTAGGTTGCATACATAGACCCCTTATTTTAGGTGTGTACGTACAAGGTGTGAATCTCTACAAGGCCCGGGAGGTCCGCCCGGGGATAAGGGGGGCGTGTAATAATGAAGTTTTGGGCGTTTTTTGGCCTATTTTTTCGTTCTTTTTTTAAAGTCGAAATCTGGTGATTTTATTTCGCAAGTTAAAATAAATTATTTAATATTGTCGCAATTGTAATACAATTTCCAACAAATGGACACTTTTATTTTGAAAATCGGCCGAAAAAATGAACGTGAATGAAACGATGAATTCTGAGGTCGTTAGAGACACTTCTGGGAGGTTAAACAATATCACTAATTTTAAGGCGCTTATTCGGCTTTTTATGTCTCACGGTGAAAGAGTTATTTTTAGTTACAGAGTCTGGTTCTGAATATATTTTCCTAAAAGTTCATTTTCTTCATTTTAAGATTTTCTTCATTTTAAGATTCACGTAATACCTGCAGTTGATGAGGTTGGGCTTAGATTTCAAATGGCTTTTCTGGTTATTGTTCAATTTCTGTATATTGTAGCAGGATGGTTGTTGTTTTGTGTTTTCTGTTCACCTTTCAAAAAGACAATGTATCGGGTGTTGAACTTTAATTAGATCAAATAATTTCTGTAATCATTTTATTGTCATTTTGTTTTTGTATGTGATGGATTTTGTCGACTTTTGCGTAAACACTAAAGTCTGAGCTTAGTTGCCATCAAACAGTTGTTATCAGATTAAAGAAAACGGTTAATTAAATGGCAATGATTATTCTCATTTTAAATCAGGATAAATACTAGCTTCCAAAGAATTGTACAACATTAAATAATCGATGGTCTTATCGAGCTTTTATTGAGAATCGTGCTTGCAAATATATTTGGTTAAATCGTGTGCGGCTGTTCAAACTCGTCAATGTTAGTGTAGTGTAACCTCTAAACTAGTGTAGTGTGTAAACTGGCGCAAATGTTCAAGAAATCGAAAATAAATTTTCGTCAAAGAGTCGCGACAAGTGATTCTGACGCGGAAAAGAATCACATTGGATTCTACCGGAGCCGAAAGAGCAAAAGAAACACAAAATACCCAAATCTTCCTTCGTGCTGACTGCTGATTTTCGTCCACGAAGAAGGTAATACGTTTTCGCGACTTAGAATACCGGTTTATATATACATGTAGGTAGGTAAACAAACCAAGCGCTTGCTGGCTCTCCGGTCGTAGTTCGAAATAGGTCTGCATAGACACAGCAGTTACGGAATGTACCTGAAAATAAGCAGTGTAACATGTCCGCATAATAGGATATTTATGGTCAAAAAGTAAAAAAATATCCCCGACTTTCAATCTTGGTTAAATACTTATGATCATGTTTTTTCCTTGCGACACCTTCTTTCTTCTTCTCCTTCTTCTTCTATTATAATAATGGCTATGTTCAATACATATACATTATAGCCATGCGTGGGGGGTTAAAAAGAAATAGATTGATAGGTTTCCCAAGTTACTTAATCCACTCAGGAAAATCCTATCGACAGTGATAAAAAAGATGCAAAACCTAACACTTTAAGCCCTTAAGACTTAAATATATACATATACAACTGTGCATGTGGTGAGAATATTAGTCAAGTTAAAACCAGGATAAAAGCAGAAACATGTGATATAAGGAAGGAACACTGATGTAGACAGCACTGATTTAAATCCAGCGATCGTATCAGCGCTGACTACATAGATGAAAGTGTGTTCCATCGTACAACTGTTCTTGGAAAGAAAGAAAATTTGTGGTAATCAGCTGTACTTGGTGGTATTTGGTATGCCATGTGATGGTGATGGCGTGAGTGTCTAATGTATGGAGTGAGATAGTGAAGGGGATTGACGCCAACATGATTATGTACTATTTTATAGAACAAAATGAGTCTCGCTTGTTGTCTTCTTAATTGCAATGTATTCCAATTCAAATCCTTAATTATATTTTGTGACCGTGCCCTGTGTCTTGCTGTAATTATGCGTTACAAATTTGTCAGCTTGACGCTGAACATTTTCAATTTTATCAATATCTTTCTGATGGTAAGGGTCCCACACACTAGAGCAATATTCCAAGGATGGTCTAACAATGCTGTTATATGCCGCTGCCTTAGTTTCCATTTTAGAAGAATGAATGTTTCGTTTTAAGAATCCTAAGCTCTGGCTTGCTTTACTAATTTTATTTACGTGAGATGACCAGTTTAAAGTTGAGCTTACTTCAACGCCTTGTGTGCGGCTTTAAATAAATTGGATTATAAAGAGAACATTTAATATTCTCTTTAATACAATGGCATAATTGTTACACATATTTTTTCTAATTTAGCGGTATCTATTACAGTTTCATGCGAACGATATTACATGCTAACTTTCGTACAGTAGTGGTTTATCATTTGCATGCCATTGTTACTACATTGTACAAAATGTATGTGATACTTATTACAATAATGTGAATGTGATAGTATTACGTTCCCGCACTATAGCAGATTTTAAATATGCAAACAAATCTAAAGGTGCATGCAAGGTCATCATATTGAAATAATTTGTTATGACTTGAATAATCTAAAAAATGTGTACATTTCATCAAAAGGTTGAGTCCTCATAATGTAGTGTTTGTTGTAAGTTGAAATCTGTAAAATATTGTTTTTTTTAGTTATTGCTCAAAATATAAAGTCCTCATACTGCAGGGCTCTCGCTAGGTTAGGTTGAAATTTTCTTTTGCCACACATTAACGCCTTATTTTGCCACTTTTAAAAAATATGAGCCTTTTAGTTATATTTATGGCTGGAAATCTATAAAGAAAAAAATATATTTTTATGTTTTTTTTTGAAAACTTCAATTGTAAATTTTTAGGTCCCATTTTGGAAAAATATATACTTTTTTCAATTTGGAATTGGGCTGAATACAAGACACGATTTTTAACGAAAAAAAAAATGAACAGGCTGCATTTCAATTCTTTAAGACAAAAGTAAAATAAAACCATATGATTGTGATTTTTTTGTACAGGTGTATTAGTATCTTACAAAAAATGTAATTAAACCAGTAATGTTTAGTATCTTTTTTCACTTCCTTGTAAATATTCAGCAATTTAATGTTGTATCAAATGTATACTTTGTTACAAATTTATATAAATATATATATATATATATATATATATATATATATATATATATTAAATCATTTAAAATCTCATTTAACATCAGCTATTCCAAAACCGACCTGTACACGAGTCCCTTATTTATTGGCAATTTGCTAGTGCCAGGAAAACAGCTATATTTTAGCAGAGGTTATCTCTTCCCATTTTCTCATTCTTGAGTGCCATATTAATGATTCATTTAAATTTGCAGAAGCATATTTAAATAGCACAACTTGTCAAGGCAATTAATCAAGGAATCATCTATGAACAATTTCAATGTCTAATGGCTCCTAACTTTCCATTTAAATTTTTAACTTTGCATGACCTGTAAATGGGGCAAACAATGCCAGAGACTGCTCTTTTGGCCTCAACATACAATTGACTTTAAGCGCCAGTTGTTTTTACAAATTGAAAGATTTTATCACCACTTTTCTAAAACTTTCGCATTTGGTGCCAATTGCGAATGACAGTGGGAGCCCTGATGCTGTAGGAGTTTGTTTGTTGTGAGTTGGATTCTGTAAAACATGTAAGTCCTCAAAAGGTTAAGTCCTCGTATTGTTGGAGTATATGGAGAGTCTTTATGAGTGGTATCAGCAAAGAAATTGTGTTAGTCAACAAATTATAGTCCTCATATTCACTTCAATATGAGTTCAAGTATGTAGGAGTTGTTGTAAACTGAAGTCTGTAAAGCATCCGTTTTACTCCTCCAAATGTAGTCCTCATATTGTGGGAATTGTTTTGTAGTGAATTATGCAAAATTCTTGTGTTAGTACTCAAAAGTTAAAGTCCTTATATTGTAGGAGGTGTTGTAACTTAAAGAATGTAACACACATACCTTACCTTAGCATTCTTGATTGAAATGCATAAAAAAGTGTGTAAGTATCTGAACATTATACCGGTCAGCTGCGAACACTCAATTTAAGATTGACCATCACTGTTTAGCCTTTAGCAACAAGTAGGCTTTGTTTCACATTACAAGTAGCATAAATGATTTGTATCCAGTTCAAAGCCCATGCCCCTCTGGACCCATCCATTAAAAAAGGTGTCTGGTGTATGTGTGGGTGTTGAATCATTGAACCTAAGCCACAGCATGTTCTCACAATCTTTTGTTTTCTTTTTCATTATTCATGTTTAAGATACACACGCGACATTACACAAACCTATGGCCCTGTCATCAAAGTTTCAGGGGCAAAGGGTATGTTTCAACACTAGGGTAGCGGAAAAGGGACTAAGGCCAACTAAATTTAAATTGTTTTCTTTCCACGCTACGTTTAAAGTATCATATTAAAGACGTAAATACAATTACAGAAAACATAGTTTCGAAATTGTAAAGACGCAATATGATCATTGACTATGATGTATAGTGATCTGATTTGTTTTCATGATTGTAAAATAACAATGTTTCTATGATATATACTAGTTAAGTAAATTATGCAAAAACTGGTCAGATAGTCGAAAATTCTCACTGCTCAGATGCAACTTTTATAATTTTAAGTGTGTTATGCCTCTTTCTTTCTTATCATGCAATCTCCAAAAAAAATCTTTAATTAAGTGACTGATTTGGTATATTTTTTATTTAATGACAAAAATCTACAGTGGCATAAATAAGACATAAGAAATATTTTTTTAGCTGTATCTAATCAGTGCACCTGAGATAGCTATTACCTGGCCATGCAATAGTTATAACGTTTGCATGCGATTTATTAAGATTGCATGTAATAAGTAATCAATAATGACATATATTTAAACATTGGTTAAATTGGGTTAGGGAAAAAAAAGTAATGACTTAGTTTTCAGGCAGTGCTGCTTTGTTTTATTATGGCCTGCTCCTTAATTATTTTATAACAAAAAAAATATTCATGTTTACATTTTAACTTGGCTGAAAAATCTGGCAGATGTACAATTCTGTATACTTTTGTGTACATTCGGTTTGTTGGGAAAGCCTTCCTGACCAGAAATTCCCTTGAAGTTGATGTCAAAGCAATGAAAGCGTTATTGGATATTGGAGTCATTGGATATACTGTCTGTAAAGACGACACATTATTTAATCTCTTGAAAAGGTTTTTAGATTCATAAATGACTTTTAAAACTGTTGAATTTTATGTTATTGTAAATGGTGCCGTCTGGGTTTTGGAAAATTTGTTCAGTTTGATGTTGAGGAGACTGGTACATGTACATTACAGGGTTCTAAGATGTCAATTTTCTGAAGACATTTATTCTAGATGTACCCAGCTCGATATTTGCTTCACATATCAATTGCCATTGCTTTCCATAAATGGAAGTGGGAGGCTTTAAGCCATGTCTCTATGGCTGTATATATGTCCCAAAATTGGGATAAGTTCTATTTGACAGCATCATTAAGTGATGATGCAGGGCCCTTACTTCACTTTGGGTGATTGGGACTGGGGCCCTTAGAAGGGAGAATTTCGCGTCGTTTTGGGCAAAAAGGGAATTTTAGAAGATCTTTTCACCAACTTTTCAACACTTAAAAAAGCTATATGTTAATGTAATTTGCATAAATATACATGAAATCAAAGGTCAATAGTACGATACCAGCTGGCAACATAGGTATAAAAGTATTTAAAAAAATTAGGAGGGGGAATTTTTAGCTGAAAAAGGGGACAAAAGTATAATATTTTAAGGGGGAAATGGGTTCCAAAAACGAGGGCCCTGTGGTGACATGTTGTTTGGTGTGTTTAAGCATGTTCAATCACCACTTATATGTCACCACTTATTTAAAGTCTTAAAGGGATCTTTTCACGCTTTGGTAAATTGACAAAATTGAAAAAAGTTGTTTCAGATTCGCAAATTTTCGTTTTAGTTATGATATTTGTGAGGAAACAGTAATACTGAACATTTACCATGGTCTAATATAGCCATTATATGCATCTTTTGACGATTTTAAAACCTAAAAATTATAAAGCGTTGCAACGCGAAACGATTGAATAATTTGGAGAGTTCTGTTTTTGTCGTTAAATTTTGTGAAACTACGAAGATTGCTTATATAAGGTATAAAATACTCCATGTATAATTACTCGGCGGAATAGCTCAGTAGGCTAAAGCGTTTTTACTTCAGGACTCTGGCAGGACTCCAGGGGTCACTGGTTCGAAACCTGGTCCGGGCAATGTTCTTTTCCTTTTTTTAATTTTATTCTTGATTTTTTACTGGAGCTTTTACGATCCAATGTTTACATTTATCGATATAAAGCATTTAATGAATAAGTTAAAAAATGCCAAAATCTGTGAAAAGGCCCCTTTAAAGCATTTTTTTAAATTTAAACGTAAATTTTAATATTACCTTTTGAAATGATAGAGACTGAGTGTGAGTTTTAAGAGCGAATTTGTTACACGAGTTTTATGAATAAATTTGCTTTCTTAATTATAAAAGAAATAACATCCATGGCAATACACATTTTGATCGAGCTATGTTGTAACTGAAAATCATAATATTTTTAAAATACATACTGTGTTAGTATAAAAACTTAAAACTGTAAGTAATCTGTAGGTTGTTTTTGATATGTTTGATAATGTTTTTCAAGGTTTATATAGAAAAATAGTTTTAAAAAACACAATAAAATATGATCTTAAATAAATTATAAAACAAAAATTCCCTCCCTTGTCTCATTTTGTTTGTTGAAAAAGTGCCTGAAAAACAACTTCATTTTTAGCTCATCTATTTTTTGAAAAAAAATTATGAGCTATTGTCATCACCTTGGCGTCGGCGTTGGCGTCCGGTTAAGTTTTGCGTTTAGGTCCACTTTTCTCAGAAAGTATCAATGCTACATGTATTGCATTCAAACTTGGTACACTTACTTACTATCATGAGGGGACTGGGCAGGCAAAGTTAGATAACTCTGGCGTGCATTTTGACAGAATTATGTGCCCTTTTTATACTTAGAAAATTGAAAATTTTGGTTAAGTTTTGCGTTTAGGTCCACTTTTCTCAGTGAGTATCAATGCTATTGCATTCAAACTTGTTACACTTACTTACTATCATGAGGGAACTGGGCAGGCAAAGTTAGATAACTCTGGCATGCATTTTGACAGAATTATGTGCCCTTTTTATACTTAGAAAACTGAAAATTTTGGTTAAGTTTTGTGTTTAGGTCCATTTTATTCCTTAAGCATCAAAGCTATTGCTTTCATACTTGCAACACTTACTAACTTTCATAAGGGGACTGTGCAGGCAAAGTAATGTAACTCTGACTGGCATTTTGACAGAATTATGTGCCCTTTTTATACTTAGAAAATTGAAAATTTGATTAAGTTTTGTGTTTAGGTCCACTTTATTCCTACAGTATCAAAGCTTTTGCTTTCATACTTGCAACACTTATTAACTATCATAAGGGGACCGTGCAGGCAAAGTTATGTAACTCTGACTGGCATTTGGACGGAATTATGGGCCCTTTATACTTAGAAAATTGAAAATTTGGTTAAGATTTATGTTTTGGTCCACTTTACCCCTAAAGTATCATAGATATTGCTTTCATACTTGGAACACTCAAAAACTATCAAAAGGGTACAGTAAAAGGACAAGTTGCATAACTCTGGTTGTCATTGTTACGGAATTATGGCCCTTTTTTGACTTAGTAACTTTTAATATATTGTTAAATTTTGTGTTTCAATCCACTTTACTTCTTAAGTATCAAGGCTATTGCTTTCAAACTTCAAATACTTTCATGCTATCATGAGGTTACTGTACCTGGCAAGTTGAATTTTACCTTGACCTTTGAATGACCTTGACTCTCAAGGTCAAATTATTAAATTTTGCTAAAATTGCCATAACTTTTTTATTTATGATTAGATTTGATTGATACTTTGACCAAACTACTCTTACCTGACATACCACAATAGACTCCACCCAAACCGTCCCCCGTGCCCTCCCCCCCCCTCCCCCCCTCCCGCCCCCCCCTATTTTTTTTTTTAAGATCATCTCACAAATGACCACCACACCCTCACACTATACCCCCACCCCACCCCCCCCCACCCCAATTTTTTTTTTTTTTTTTTTTTTTTTAAGATCATCTCACAAATTACCACCACACCCTCACACTATTCACTTTTTTCTCGCTTTTTTTGGAAGTAAATGTAATAAATGTCCACAACCCCACACTATACACCCCTCTTCACTCCACCCCTCCCTCCTTTGTGATTGAAAATGAGAGTCCCTTCACCTTTAAAAGAAAATAGATGAGCGGTCTGCACCCGCAAGGCGGTGCTCTTGTTAGCTTTAGCTATCGAGTGCATACAAAATAGCTATCATGCGTGCAACAAGTAATATTGTGTTAACACAATTATTACATGTACTATCGGGTTCTATTAATCCACATAATACCTACAGTCAGTGACCTCTACAATATGTTTGTATAGGTACCTGAAATATTAAAAATGTGTGCCTGGCCTCTAAAGTTGCTTGTTAAGTCATCATATTGAATGATCTCAAACAATACAAATATGTGTATATTTTATCAAAAGGTTTAGTCCTCGTATTGCATGAGTTTGTTGTGTGTTGAAATCTGTAAATTATTGGTATTGGGATTATTCCTCAAAATGTAAAGTCCTCACACAGTAGGAGTTTGTTGTGAGTTTGATTCTGTAAAACATTTGTTTGTCCTCAAAAGGTACATGTAGTCCTCTTATTGTATGAGTAAATTGAGAGTTGTTATAAGTTGTTTTCTGCAAAGCTATTGTGTTAGTTAAGAGATTGTAGCCCTCATATTGTAGCAATTTAATATGAGTTGAAGTCAGTAAGACATCTGTTTTATTCAACAAAATGCAGTCCTTGTATTGCGAGAGATGTAGTGAGTTGACATCTGTTAAGCATTCGTTTTACTCCCCAAAATGTAGTCCTCACATTGTAGGAGTTGTTTTGAAGTGAATGATGCAAACCTCTTGTGTAAGTACTCAAAAGGTAAAGTCCTAACATTGTAGGATATTTTGTAACTTGAAAATGTAGCAAACATACCTTATCTTAACATTCTTGTTAGATCAATACTGCAAACAAACAATATTTTAAGTGTGTAAGTATCTAAACATTATACTGGTCAGCTGCGAACACATTTCCCTTTTGCAACAGTCCCAACATGTTTATATGTTACCTCATCTCTTAAGTTACGAATGACAATCACGGTTAAGTAAGTTTAGAATTGATTAAAATAGGCAGCGTAATTGGGAAGATGGATAATTTTAACATGTACAGCATACTTTTAACAAAATACTGCCCCAACACATCTCTAAATAACTGTTCTGTTTCTTAATGTATCAGATCTGTATTCATCCAGATCGAATTCATTTGTAAAATGATAATCTTGCAGTATTTAACAGTCATGTGACTTTTATACTATATGGTATTATTAGATGCATTTGACTATTTGGAATAGCAAAACACCCCACATGTCAAGAATTTATTCCGACATACTTGCAGTTTTTATTGCCATTATATAAAGTTTAAAATTATTGATTTATAGCGTGACATAACAGTGTGTTTTTTCATCCAAACTGGGGCTGGTATTCTGCAACATTCTAAATAGAAAAAAGGATAAATTTTTCCCAAATATGACCTAAAAATTCAAAATGAAAGGTTTAAAAAATATATTTAATTTTCGAATTCAACATTTATCCTATTAAAGGGGCCTGTTCACGTTTGGGTAAATTGACAAAATTGAAAAAAGTTGTTTCAGATTCACAAATTTTCGTTTTGGTTATGATATTTGTGAGAAAACAGTACATGTGTAATTCTGAACATTTACCATGCTCTTAAATAGCCATTATATGCATCTTTTGATGGTTTAAAAACCTGAAAATTATAAAGCATTGCAACGTGAAACAAATTAATAGTCGGAGAGTTCTGTTGTTGTTGTTATATTCTGTGAAACTACGAGGAATGGTTATATAAAGTATAAAATGCATCCGACATTGTATAAAGGATTGCCGAGAGGTTTAAATGGGAGACTTTTTACTCCAAGACTCAGGGGTCAGTGGTTTGAGCCCTGCGGAGGGTTACCTTTTTTTGCATTTTAAAATTTTATTCTTGATTTTTCCTGGATAATTTAAGATCAAATGTTTACATTTATCAATATTAAGAATTTAGTGACAAACTTCAAAACATGCCAAAATCTGTGAAAAGGCCCTTTTAAGCCTCAAAAAGGCATCCTCACAGTTGAGGTGTGTAGGGTTATAGTATGTAAAACAATTGTAAAACAAAAGTCCTATAGTATAGTTGTTTTGACAAAAATTAAGTAAAAAATATCCTGACTGTCAAGTTCTATAATTTGTTTAATTGTCTGAGCTTTTGTGACTTGAATAATATGTAAAACATATTATTTGTCATTGGAAAAAAGTTCTCATGGTAGGAGTTGGTTGAAAGCAATAAATGTGTGAAATCAAGCCAAGGTGATGAAACCTTTGTAAATGAATACATTAAAAAAATACTTTGAGCCTGCAGAAAATCTTTTCAATTAGCCTGCAGATAAGCTTTTCAAGGATCATGTAGATAAGCTTGTCAAACTCATTTGTAAATACACTTTAAAACAAAATTGAGGCATGATTAATTGAATTAAAATATTAATAATGTCAAGAAGCAAAGTTTTAATCAAACATAATTTGATTCATTTAACATGAACATTTTGGACAAACAAAATAGAGAAGTTTGCTTGTTTTGAATAAATTATATTTGTGTAGAATAATATTTTTACTTGCACCTACTACTTATACATGTAAAAAAGTTAGAGAAACAAAAACAAAGAGCAGACCCTGAAAACAACTACCTTTAAAATGTACTATTTGCTGTTTTTTGCAGAACCCCTAATGTTCAATTCTATTTGAAGCATCCTAAGTTTGTGTACATGCTGATGAGCCACTCAAGCTGAAACTTATTTTAGACTCTTAAGTTGATGGTACTAGTATAACCGGGTGCAGGATCAACGGGGTTTTAAGGGGATTACATATGGGGTAGACATAATATAAACACACAGTTAACAACTTTATTTTTGCAGATATCTCAAGTTTTAAAAATAAATTTGCAAAAATCTTTAGGTCATAACAGACAGTTTCAAACCTATTTATTTTAGCTTGCTTGCATTGAAAGCCTCAGACTCCTTAAAATGCCGTTTCCCAAATGCTGAGTCCGTTTCCTGGACTAGAACCACTACTTGGTGTCTTTATGGGAGATTTAAAAAACGCTTCCACTGTGGGTATTGAACGCGTGACCTCTCGGCGGACAGGCATCCATTACACCATGGGGACCTCATATATGTGATATCCATGGAAAAGTGAAGTTTTTAGTATAAATTGGAGTTTGTTGTTACATGAATTCTGAGAAACACGTGGGCTAGTCATCAAAATGTATAGTCCTCATTATGTAGGACTTTGTGAGCTTATTAATAATTTCCATACAACATTTGCATTCGTTCTCAAAAGTGGAAACCTCTGTTTTAAGGAGTTTTTGTGTGTGTAAACTTTTCAAAAACTTGTTAATCCTCAATTGTTAAAATCATGTCCATTGTAAACCGGTTTCAACACCATATGAGTTTAATTGACCGTAGAAAGACAAACCAAGATGTTTTCATCTTGGGCCTGGTTGCTTGTTTTCAGAAGTTCGTTTTTTTTCGGGTTCAAAGCAATGCAGGGCAAGGAGATTAAACTGCAGGGCGATTAGATTTTGGGCCTTCTTGCCACGCAGGGTGACTGGATCTGGAACAGTGATTTTTTATTTATTTTTGTTACAGCCTGTGCCATTTAGATTGGGAAAATTAGCGCGATAAACCATGAAATTGGGAAAAATAGCGCGATAAACCATGAAATTGGGAAAAATTGTAAATATGATTATAAGAACAGAATTAAAATTATTAAAGTATGTTTGACAGCATTTTTATATTATAAAGTGCTAATTTAATGTGTTCTTACAATGAAGTCAATGTTAAGTTAATATCCTTCCACATGCATATTGAACTTGCAATAATCTATATAGATTCTTGATTATACCATTTAATCATAACCTCTTTAACAGTAAGAATTTAATTCAGTATTTTTTTAATTAAATATCATATGGTGAAAACATGAACAAATATTTAAAAAAAAACGCTTTAGTGGTATTGCTATGTCAATGATGTATTAAATGGAGTTAAACTAATTTATTTCATTTCTTTACCTTTCAACATCTTGCACTTGACATCCTCTGTTAAATGCTATTTCGGTAAACTGTAAAGCGTGACAAACATAATAAAGCAGAATATGCATATGAATCTGATTATACACAGAATTACTAACATATAAATTATATCATGTTTGTCTCTTTCCATTTTCGAACGATACTCATCTTTAGGTAGACTTATGCCAATTTCCCAACACTGATTTCCGTGATGCACATTCACTGTGAAGATTTCTAATAAATATTTGTTGTTTTTATCTCAACATTGTATTTTGCGTTAATGGACACACGCATTAAATTATTCCGTAATAACCATATGATATCCGTTTTTAATTTGAATGTCATTAATCATTTTCGCCGCTCATCGCAAATTTCTCCTCTGCTTGCCGCCATCTTGAACGTGTGTAAAATAACAGGCGTTTACAATCGGGATACATCAACTCTCGTCGGTATCCTCCGCAATAGTGAGAGAGATGTGGATAGTAACGTAAAATTGTATTCGGCTAAATTCGCGAACAATACGTAAGTTAGTTGTCGTTCGGCGACGACTCGACAAGCTCGATCGGCACTCGTTCGAAAATTATTGATAAATTACATTTTAATCTTATTGGCTTTATGAGGAAAATTTTGTCTTTTTTGGGGAAATTTTAATCAATTTTTGGGAAAAGACGTCATTTTTTGCAATTGGGAAGCAGCCGACTATCGGCTGTAATTTTGGGCAAAAAAAATCAATGCTGGAATAATCTGTAGATGCCTACCATGTTTATTTTTTTGTGAGTTGAAACATATGTTTGCAATGTCGAACAAGTTCAAATGTTTTATAATTATATTGTGAAAGTTTGTACATATTTTGTGTTCCAGCCCTAAGGTTGTGATTGATTTTGTTTTTAATTAAAATCTAAAATTAGTGTGTTGTACATTGATTTCTGTTAAACAAGAGTGTAAGTTATCAGAAAGGAAAGTCCTCATATTGTTGGAGTTTGTTGTGTTAAAGGGAAAGTCCTCATATTGTTTGAGATTGTTGTATATAATATTATGTAAAACAAGTGTGTAAGTCATCCAAAATGAAAGTCCTCATATTGTTGGAGTTTGATGTATGTTGAATTATGAAAAAACTAATGTGAACGTTATCAAAAGTTAAAGTCCTCATATTGCTTGAGATTGTTGTGTGTTGAATAATGTTAAAAAAGCGTGTAAGTAATCAAAAGGGACAGTGCTCATATTGATTGAGTTTGTTGTATGTTGAATTATGAAAAAACATGTTAAGTTATCAAATGGTAAAGTCCTCATATTGTTGGAGTTTGTTGTGTATTGACTAATGTAAAACAAAATGTGTAAGAAATCAAAAGGGACAGTCCTCACAGTTCATGATTGTTGGTGAGTTCTAGTATGTAAAACAATTGTGAAACAAAAGTCCTCCTATACTATAGTGTTTTTTTTAATTATATTAAAAGTATCCTGAAAGTGATATTCCTTAATTTGTTTAATTGTCAGAGTATTTGTGACTTGAATAATATGATAAATATTTTCTATGTCATTGGAAAAAATCCTCAATGTAGGAGTTGGTTGAAAGCAATAAATGTTTGAAATCAAACCAAGGTAATGATTACCATTTGTAAATAAATAAATTTAAAAATACTCTGAGCCTGCAGATAAGCTTTTTCCAACTCATTTGAAAATGCACTATAAAACAAAAATTTAGGCATGAAAAATGGATTTAAAATATTGATAATGCTAAGAAGCAAAGTTCACATTTAACCAGTCTTCACGCTAACTATAAGCCTGACAGCCCGGGACTGGGTAAATGTTAATCGGGCTACTAGAAATTAATAATTTATATAGTTGGGCTATTGGATTTTTTGTCTGTTTCTAATAAAGCATCATATGCCGGGCTAGTGGTTGAAATATATTACCGTGAAGACTGCATTTAACATATATTATCTCATTTAACATGACAATTTTGGACAAATACCCTGATATAGAGAAATTTGCATGTTTTAACTCTGAAAACAGCTACCTATTTAATTTACCTTTTGCTGTTTTACAAGGCGTCCAAAGGTTCACCTGACCACCACAACTCTTTTCGGAGTGTCTGAAGTTTGTGTACGTGCTGGGAAGCCACTTACAATGAAACTGGGCATTACCGGTTCTCCAACTCCCATTGTCATCTGGGCTAAAGAAGGAAAACCCATTCCAAGGGTAATTATCTATTAGTATTTAAATCTTTGGGACCAGTTTAGTGTTTTCAATTATATTAAACCAGTAACCCATTCAATATGTTTAACCATTTCAGAGTGAAACAAAGGTAATTGTACATGTACTTACCTAAACGGTTTATAAATAATACTTAATCCACTGACTTTCTAATTAAAATGTGTTTTTTGTAAGTAAAACGTATCCTTCATCGTTGTACATGTATGACATGCACTTCACATAAAATAAATATTAATTATATGATGCCCGTTGTTAATGCTATGGTTACTTGTCATTTCTGCTAAGCTTCGTTATTTCTTTTTATTGTCTGCCATCTTAGAAGCACATTTTTTTGTGCAGCGCCATGTAAAATCGTATACAACCGCCAAAGTTCGCGACAACTCGAGAAGCTCCATTGACGTTGGAATCATTCTCGGATTTTTTATATTTTCTTCAGTGTTCTTATGTCGGTTGATAATGATACATTATTTGACAAGAATTACCTTTTTATTTCCGGAAATATCAGGAACCATTAATCAAGAAATTATGTTGTTTTGAAAACTGCAAAGGGGTTGCAATCTTAGGAAGCAAAAAATATTGGACAGTAAGTCTGGCGCTCATGCATTTCACTTTTGGCTTTTTGAAATATTTGTCGGCAATTTCCAACGGCCAGACGGGCATTTACCATGTCTAGGCTCTAGTTCTCAACTAACCATCAAATATTAACAATTTGCAAACCTATCTTTACTTCCATTAGCTGCAACACATGTTATTGTTAGTCAAATGTATTTTGGTTGACTTATATTGTAGGCTCGCACCTCATTACTATACTACACTAGAGCTCCCAAAAGCAGATCATTGTGACACTGGAAACTACCTTGTGACTGTTGAAAACGAACATGGCAGAGATTCTGCAGATATTCCGGTCTTAGTTATTGGTATGTTAAATTTTGCAATGTCTGAATAGCAAGTTCAAGTTTCTACACTGGCAATTGTCAAAAGCATCAATAAATATCTGAGTTGATAAAAAATTAACAAACTGCTAATAATTTCTCTATCAAAGATATATTATTTATTTGCATAATATGTCTTGTAATGCCCCAGGTAGGGTGGCATATAGCAGTCGAACTTACTGTCCATCAGTCAGTATGTGTGTATGTCAGTATGTGTGTATGTCAGTATGTGTGTATGTGAGTCTGTCCGTCCGTCCGAAAAAAAACTTTTAACATTTGCCATAACTTTTGCATTATTGAAGATAGAAACTTGATATTTGGCATACATGTGTATCTCATGAAGCTGCACATTTTGAGTGGTGGAAGTTCACGGTCAAGGTCATCCTTCAAGGTCAAATGTCTAATATATGGCGTCTGTCTGTCCGTCCAAAAACTTTAACATTGGCTATAACTTTTTCACTATTGAAGATTGCAACTTGATAATTGAATGCATGTGTATCTCATGGAGCTGAACATTTTGAGTGGTGAAAGGTCAAGGTGAAGGTCATCCTTTAAGGTCAAATGTCAAATATATGGCGTCTGTCTGTCCGAAAACTTTAACAATGGCCATAACTTTTTTAATATTGAAGATAGCAACTTGATATTTGGCATGCACGTGTATCTCATGAAGCTGCACATTTTGAGTGGTAAAAGTTCAAGGTCAAGGTTATCCTTCAAGGTAAAATGTCAAAAAAAAATTCAAAGCGTTGTTCTCATGGAGCTGCACATTTTGAGTGGTGGAAGTTCAAGGTCAAGGTCATTCTTCAAGGTCAAAGGTCAATAAATAAAAATATTTCAAAGCGGTGCAATATGGGGCATTGTGTTTCTGACGAACACATCTCTTGTTGTAACCATAATTGCTGTGCTAGTGTTCTGTGTTGTTACTAATAGCCTCTTCATAAAATTAACAAATAGTCAAATTGTTTTGCAGACAAGCCTGGACCCCCGGACGGTCCTTTGGAGGTCAGTGATGCGTTTGCGGACTCCTGCCAATTGGCTTGGAAACCACCTCAGGACAAAGGAAACTAACCAATAATCGTTGAGTCTTATTAATTACAATTTTTATTCTTTGATTAAGGCTTGTTTACCATGAATACAACTATTGAAAATGAAATTGTTGTTCTTGGGCATATTTTGTTTAGAAATCATTTTCAATGATTTAAACTGAACTTATTTAATGACAGAAAATATATTTGTGTTAGTGTTTGACACAACAATATATCTCTTAAGTTACCTATTTCATTCAATTGAAAACAATATTCAAGTTTTAGATGTTGCCACGTAAACCGATTATGGAATGTACTCTTGATTTAGGTTACACAGTAGAAAAATTCCAGGAGGGCTTGTACTTCTGGGAAAAGGTGCCTGGCATGCCGATGTGCAAGTCCATAATAGTCACTGGACTGAAGACTGGAGTCAAGTTCAAGTTCAGGGTCATGGCTGAGAACATATACGGAATAGGAGAGCCCTTAGAGACAGATTTCCCAGTGTTAGTCAAGAATAGATTTGGTGAGTTAATGCTTTTTTTCTAGTCAGTGTTCACAAATTCCGTTAACAAATGTCTTGTGTAGTTGTTGTTATTTGTGTGAACAATTCAGCTCCATATTCTAGTATCCATTTGCTTTCTGTATTTCTCATGACCCAAAAGGGAGGCATATAGTAACTGCATTGTCAGTCAGTCTGTCCTTCCATCCATCCATCAGTCTTGCTCTCTTCATGCGTGGAGTATAACTGAAAATATTGAAGGGATTTTCAAAAGGTGTAGTCCTCAGTATGTAGGAGATTGTTGATAGTCCAATTATGTAAAATTGTGTATATTTCTAGCCCTCATGTTGTAGGGGTTGCTGACTTGTGTGTTTAATAACAAAACAAATAGTTTTTATGCCCCCATTACATAGGTTCTGGGGGCATATTAAAATCGCACCGTCCGTTAGTTTGTCAGTCAGTTAGTCAGTCCGTTAGTCCGTCCGGTTTAGTTTCCGCTCAATAAGTCAAGCAATTGTCATCAGATCTTTACCAAACTTCATGAAATTGTGTAAGGCAATAACATCTGGGTCAAGTTCGATAATCTGCCAAATTGACCTAGACACTTGAGATACGGCCCTTGAATCATCATAAAATTGGGTTTTTCTTGTTTCCGCTCAATAACTTGAGCAATTGTCATCAGATCTTCACCAAACTTTTTGAAAATGTGTAAGGCAATAACATCTATTTCAAGTTCGATTCTCGGTCAAATTCACCCTGACACCCTGACACTGCTGAGTTACAGCCTTGAATCATCGTAAAATTGGGTTTTATCTGGTTTCCGCTCAATAACTCTAGCAAATACCAAAGGATCTTTGCCACTCTTCATAAAAATGTGTAAGGCAAAAACATCAAGGTCAAGTTCGATATTCGGCCAAATCGACCAAGACACTCCTGAGTTACGGCCTTTGAATCATTGAAAAATTGTGTTTTTTCTCGTTTCAATTCAATAACTCGAGCAATTGTCATAGGATCTTTACCACACTTCATAAAAATGTGTAAGGCAATAAGATCTAGGCCAAGTTCGATAATTTTCCATATTGAACCAGACAATCTTGAGTTACGGCCCTTGAATCATCAAAAAATTGCGGTTTTTCATGTTTCCGCTCAATAACTCAAGCAAATTTCATAGGATCTCCGCCACACTTCATGAAAATGTGTAAGGTCATAAAATCTAGGTCAAGTATGATAATCAACCAAATCGACTAGGACACTCCTGAGTTACGGTCCTTGAATCATCGGAAAATTGAGTTTTTGTCCTTACGTTATGAAGTTGTGCATGTTGGATTATTATTGTCCTATATCAAAATTGAACTCTTTTTATATTCCCCCGGTAGGGTGGTATATAGCAGTCGCACTGTCCCTCCATCTGTCTGTCCGTCGCACTTTTGCGTTTAGGTTTAAAAAATGCTCATATCTTCTATGGCGCTTCAGATGTAACCTTCATATTTGGTATGCATGGGTATATAGACAAGGCCTTTCCATACGCACACAAATTTTGACCCCTTTGACTTGAACTTAGGGTTCGCGTTTAGGTTTCGAAATCTGTGTTTAGGTTTCGAAAAAGCGTTTTTTCGGGGCATATGTCCTCCGATGGAGACAGCTCTTGTTAAATCTATTTATATTAGCTTGCTAGCATCAAAAGCCTCAGAGTTATTGAAATGCTCTCGAGTCCATTTCCAAGACATAGAATCAGTACTTGTGTCTTTATTGGAGATCTAAAGAACTTTCCCACAGTGGGTATCGAACACGTGACCTCCCAGCAGACATCAATTACACCACGATGACCTCATATAGTATGTGATATCCATGGAAAAGTGAAGTCTTTAGTAAATATTGGAGTTTGTTGTGACATGAATTCAGAGAAACATGTGGGCTAGTCATCAAAATGTAAAGTCCTCATAATGTAGGACTTTTGTGAGGTAATGAAGAATTTCCATACCAAAATATATAGTCCTCATTATGTAGGAGTTTGTGAGTTGATTAAGAATTTCAATACAACAATGTATAGTCCTCATTATGTAGGGGTTTGTGAGTTTATTAATAATTTCCATACAACATTTGCCTTAGTTCTCAATAACTGGAAACCTCCGTTTTAAGGAGTTTTTTGTGTGTAAACCTTTTAAAACTTGTTAATCCTAAATAGTTGAAATCATTTTCATGGTAAACCGGATTCAACACCATATAAGTTTGATTGATTGAGGAATGGCAAATCAAGATGTTTTTATTTTGGACGTGGTTGCTTATTTTCAGAAGTTGTGTTTTTTCAATTTAAAAACAATGCAGGGCGAGGAGATTAAACTGCGGGGAAATATGGTTTTGAGGCATTCTTACCCTGCAGGGTGAGTGGCTCTGGAAACATGTGTGGATGCCTGCCATGTTTCTTGTTTGTGAGTTTAAACATGTTTGCAATGTCGAACAAGTTCAAATGTATTTTAATTATATTGTGAACTTTTGTCATCAAAAGTCATCAAAAGGGAAAGTCCTCATATTGTTGGAGTTTGTTGTATGTTGAATTATGAAAAAACTTATGTGTAAACATAAAACATATCAAAAGGTAAAGTCCTCATATTGTTGGAGTTTGTTGTGAGTTGAATTATATAAAACAAATTTGTCAGTCAAAGGAAAGTCTTCACAGTTTAGAATTTTGTTAAGGCTTTAGACAAAGTATGTAATACCATTATAAAACAAAAGTACTTATAAAGAATGTATTTTGTTATAAAAATTGTGTTAAAAAAAATATTGAAAGTGAAGTTTGTTAATTTGTTATATTTTAAAGAGTTTTCATGACTTAAATAATATGTTGAACATTTTATTTGTTATTAAAAAAAACTTGTTTTAGGAGGTGGTTGAAAGCAATAAATATGTGAAATCAAGCCAAGGTAATGATAACCATTTGTAAATGAATACATTAAAAAATACGTTGAGCCTGCAGATAAGCTTTTCAAACTCATTTGTAAATACACTACAAAACAAAAATTGGGGGATGTAAAATGGATTTAAAATAATGATAATGCCAAGAAGCAAAGTTCGCATTTAACATAATTGTCTCATTTAACACGACACTTGTGGACTAATACCCAGATAAAGAGAAATTTTCTTGTTTTAATATATTTGTGTAGAAAAATATTTTGATTTGCACCTACAACTATACTAGCTAGAGAAGCTTAAACTTGACAAAGAGCAAAATTTGAAAACAGCTACCTATTTAATTTTCCTTTTGCTGTTTTTACAGAGTCCCCAAAGGTTCACCTGACCAACACATCTCTTTCTTGAGCGTCTGAAGTTTGTGTATGTGCTGGGGAGCCACTTACGATGAAACTGGGCATTACCGGTTCTCCTACTCCCACTGTCATCTGGACCAAAAAAGGAAAACCCATCCCAAGGGTAATTATGTATTGATATTTAAATCTTTGGGACCAGTTTAGTGTTTTGAATAATATTCAATTTGTTTCGCCATTTCCGAGTGAAACAAAAGTAATTGTACATGTACTCACCTAAACAGATTAAAAATACTACTGATTATTTCTAATTAAAATATATTTTGTGTATGCAAAACGTTTCCCTCCATCGTTGAATGACACGCACTTAACATTAATAAATACTAATTATATCATGTCTGTCATGAATTTTATCGTCAATTATAATTTTCTGAGCCTCGTAATTTGCTTTTATTGTCTGCCATCTTGGAAGCACATTTTTTGTGCAACGCCATGTAAAATCATATACGACCATGTGGCGGGCTTTTCTGCATTCCCGACAACTCAAGAAGCTCCATTTATTTTGGGAATCATTACCAGAATGTTTTGATGCTGCAGTGTTCTAATGTCGGTTGTTAAGATATATGACGAGAATTGTCTTTTCATTTCCGGAAATATCAGGAACCATTAATCACGATATAATGTTGTTTTGAACACCGCAATGGAGTTGCAATCTTTGGTATCAAACATTATTGGACAGTAAGGCTAACGATCTTGCATTCACCTTCGGCCTTTTGAAATGTTTGTCGGCAATGTCCTACGGACAGGCATTCCCCATGTCTGGGCTCTAGTTTTAAACTAACCATCAAATATAAACAATTTGCAAACCTACCTTAACCTCCATCAGCTGCAACATATTTTATTATTAGTCAAGTCTATTTTGGTTGACATATTGTAGGCGCGCACCTCCAACACTAATGACTGTACTACACTAGAGCTCCTAAAAGCACATCATGGGGACACTGGAAACTACCTTGTGATTGTTGAAAACGATCATGGCAGAGATTTTGCAGATATTCCGTTCATCATTATTGGTATGTTAAATTTTGCAATTTGTCAGTAACAAAAAAAACATTTACCAGTTCAGTTTTATGCTGTTTGCACATAGCCATTTTCACTTTGCTTCTAGCGGGAAAGGGTTATATGCATAAAATGTTTTGTTTGTTACCATAATTTCCGTGCCAGTGTTCTGTTTTGTAACAAATAGTCTCTTCATAAAATTTACAAGTAGTCTAATTGTTTTGCAGACAAGTGTGGACCCCCCGAAGGTCCTCTGGAGGTCAGTGATGTGTTTGCGGACTCCTGCTGATTGGCATGGAAACCACCTCAGGACAAAAGAAACTTACCAATTATCGGTAAGTCCTATTAATTACAATTTATATTCTCTGATTTAGGCTCGTTTACCATGAATACAACTATTGAAAATGAAATTTTTGTTCTTGGGCATTATTCACCCGGGAAATTTTCGGGGAGCATATAGCTGCCAGTTTGTCCTTCCTTCCTTCTTTCCTTCTTTCCTTCCTTCCTACCTTCCTTCCTTCCTTCCTTCCTTCCGTCACACTTTTGTTACAGTTTGTCATTGCGACTTTGATATTTTACTGATCTCTTACATATTTGGCATGTAGGTACCTTGCATGAAATCTCTACCTTTAGATGAGGTTTGAGGTCACTGTGGTCAAGGTCACAAAGGCTAATAATAGATTTTTCCGTCACACTTTTGTTACAGTGTCTCATTGCTCCTTCAATATTTTACTGATCTCTTACATATTTTGCATGTAGGTACCTTGCATGAACCTCTACCTTTTGATGAGGTTTGAGGTCACTGTTGTCAAGGTCAAGGTCATCGAGGCTAGTAATAGATTTTTCCGTCACACTTTAGTTACAGTTTCTCATAGCGCCTTCAATATTTTACTGATCTCTTACATATTTGGCATGTAGGTACCTTGCATGGACCACTACCTTTTGATGAGGTTTGAGGTCACTGGGGTCAAGGTCACCGAGGCTAAACATAGATTTTGTTAGGTGGATATTAACACATAGATTGACAAAGCGCATCAACGGGGAGCATCCATCTGTTTCACTGATATTCTTGTTTTGTAAAGAAATCATTTTCAATGCATAAACTGAACTTATTTAATGACAGAAAATATATTTGTGTTAGTGTTTGACACAACAATATATCTTTTAAGTTACCTTTCCCTATTTCAATCAATTGGAAACAATATTCCAGTTTTGGATGTTGCCATGTAAACAGATTATGGAATGCACTCTTGATTTAGGTTACACAGTAGAGAAATGCCAGGAGGGCTCAGACTTCTGGGAAAAGGTGCCTGGCATACCGATGTGCAAGTCCAGAATAGTCCACTGGACTGAAGACTGGAGTCAAGTTCAAGTTCAGGGTCATGGCTGAGAACATATACGGAATAGCAGAGCCCTTAGAGACAGACTGCCCAGTGTTAGTCAAGAATCGATTTGGTGAGAAAATGCTTTTTTCTAGTAGTGTTCATAAATTCAGTTAACAAATGTGTTTTGTAGTTGTTGTTATTTGTGTCCTTGGAACAATTCAGCTCCATTTTCTAGTATCAATTTCCTTGCTGTTGATTTTATGAACCCAAAGGGAGGCATATAGAATCGTCAGTCCGTCCATCAATCCATCAGTCTTTCCCGCTTCTTGCATGGAGTAGAACTGGAAGTATTGAATAGATTTTTAAAAGGTGTAGTCCTCATTGTTAGGAGTTTGTTGTGATTCGAAATATGTAATCATTTGTTATATTTCTAGTCCTCCTACTGTAGGGATTGTTTGACTGTGTGTTTGATAACGAAACACATATGTGTGATATCCATGAAATATTGAAGTCCTTAGTATATATTGAAGTTTGTTGTGACGTGAATTCTGGGAAGCATGTGTGCAAGTCATCAAAATGTATAGTCCTCATTTTGTTGGAGTTTGTTATTTGATTTTTATAAAACATCCTCAAAAAGTGGAAACCTCAGTTTTAGGGAATTGTTGTGTGTTTACTTTTGTAAAACTTGTTGGTCCTCAATTTTTAAAAACATTTCCATGGTAGACCTAAGAAAATAATTCAGTTATACAGCTGGGGACAGGTTTAGACATGCCTTTTGTGGTGAGTCGTGGTTATGGGTTTCGTTATAAGTACCGTAATTACTCATAAGTTTCCAAAAACCTTAAATTTTCTGACATCCCTAGTTTTAGCAATTATTATTCTTTGGAAGCCCAGATTGTCATCTACAATTAATGACTCGTACAGCTGAATTTCGTCTCAAGGTCAAGGTCACAGTGAACACTTGATAATTGTACATATAACTAATATTAGATATTGAGTGTATATGTGTGTGTCGTGCTCATGGTATAGGTCTTCTTTATGCATGGAGATAATTAAGTGTGGCACAAATGTTCACCATCACCATCAGATGTGTCTTGAACAAGTTTAAGTTCCCTTGGTTCAGATCAAGGTCACACTTGAAGTACAAATGTTTATAAATCTTGAAATTATTTCAATACCTGTCGGTTGTGTCCAGAACAGGACATTGAGGGAATTTGAAGTTGTAGTGCGTAATAGATGGTGGACATATTTTGATATTTTATGTTTACTATGATCAGTTTCACAGACAAGAATCATTTCACTGGGCTGAATTAGTCACTTATAAAATGTAAATGAAGTTTTCAATCATGGAAGGTTTTATGTAACTTTGAGAGTATCATTTCATGACATATAGTTATATGAGTATATTTATGCATTTCATGATCATGTTTCTTGAGTAAAAGCTGAATATTGTGTTAATATTAAAATGTGTTGCAGGTAGTGCCTTCCACTGACAAGTGACAAGAATAATTGTTCACAATAATATGAAGGGGCATGGGCTTGTTATTAATTGTTCATCCAGAGCAAAACACATCTTATTTGCTTCAAACTTCAAACTTATACTATTAAGCAGCCATAATTAACACACTAGGTATCATCTGGAATGTTAGCAGTAATCTTAGCAAATCAATATATTGGTGTAGAAGTAGAAACAAAACAACATGTACTAGTTCTTTTCTTAAATAATGAGTCCCTTTTGGTGATTAATTTGGTGTCTTGTTAACTCAAAGAGTATTGCTACTAAAGTGACGAAACTTAACCAACATACTATTATCACTAGCATGTAAAAATGTGCACAAAAAAATGCTGGTCATATTTTTAACACAATCATAATAATGGCCCTATTTAGGAACAACAATACACTCTTGAAAAACTGATCATATTATAGGGACACCTGCAGCAGGCAGTTTGGCCTGCAGCATCAAGGAGAACTATGTTAACTCTTACTCATAAAGGTTTTAGTTGTATCATCATGAACTTGTTGATAAAATCTGGGCCAAGTTTTATAAGCAGTCAGATACTACTTTTAATCCTATCATCAATCGTGGTCAAAATGTTTGTGGGCATATACTCTCAGCCAAGTGAAGTGCAATAACCTGAAGCACTTTTAAATTACCCTTGAATTACCAAAAAATGTACCAAATTAATGTTCTCTAACTAAAATAGGCTTATCATCTTAATCCTTGTGGTATTCCTTTCCTATAGATACAAGTTTAATTAATTGTTAATTAAAAAACTGTACTTTTATTGTAGAGCCGGCTGCCAAGAAGACAGTAATTTGGAAGAAGATCTGAAGAAGATACACCAGTTGTTGATACAGTTGCTCTGTCCACAGCTACAACCAACAAGTCCAAACCCACAACCAGCCAGTCCAAAGCCACAACCAGCCAGTCCAAAGTTTCAACCAAAGCAACAACCAGCTTTGTCGGAAAGAAAGCGCAGAAAAGAAAAATGTGGTCTGTTGAAGAACAAGCTGCTGTTGAGCGACAACTGGGAAAATATCTTCACACTTCAAAGCTGCCAGATAAACACGAGATTGAGGAGAGCCGAAAAAAAGAACCTGTATTGTTGAACAGACCTTGGCAACAAGTGAAAAGCTACATTAAAATATGTAAAGTTTCAATGCAGAGAAGATTAAACAGTGCAAACTAAACAAGCTGTGTGTTTTGTGTCAAGCCAGCAGGGGTGAACTACTGGTTTATTTCCTTGAAAAGCATGCCTTAGTTACAAGGCTTATTGTGTATAAACATTCATCACTATTTATCTTTTGTTCGTATTTACATTAACATTCGACCTTGTACTCATGTCCTTCGGATTTTTTGTTGCGCATAATCAAAAGGATAAATGCTAGGAATGAAACTTTACAAACATTAATATCCCAGCATGAGAACTTATTCCCCTGTGTATTTTGGTCCTTTTTTCTACATAATTGGAGTTATGAGACAACTGGAATATAGGGGAATCAGTGTCCTTAGGACACGTGTTGAATTGTTCTTTTTTATCTTCATTTTATATGCGTGATGTGCTCACATAAAGTTTTGTTTTATTTTTGGGACTGCTTTTCATGTGAGTCCAATTTCTGTATTATCTACATGTAGTGCTCCATCAAGGCCTTAATGGAAGGTTGCCCCGCCCTTCCTTTCCAATGATTTGTAACTTGATTTGTAACATTATTGACAGTGTGTTATGGCGCATATGTAGTAGCAGCTGTTTTTTCTTAGTATAAATTACTTTTTGGATTTGTGTTGCATATTACTCAAAAGGATTACTGCTAGAGTAGTATACATATAAATGTATTGATCAGCATCTGCACTTTTATTATACGCTTTTGTAACAACAGGCATGTTCTTTGTTAAATTTATTTTGCAAAAGTACAACAAACCTTTAACCCACAATGGTATCTTTAAGCGCTTTTAGCTCCATATTTTGAAGAAATGGCTTTTCTTCTTGCCCCATCTTCAGCCTTTGAACTACATGTAGCTTAAAGTTAAACTTTTTCTGTAAGCTAGTTTCATGTGATTTCAATGTCTGTATTATCTACATGCAGTGCTCCAGCTAGGCCTTAATGGAAGGGTGTCCCGCCCTGCTCTTCCGAAGTCCCGCCCTGCCCTTCTGAGGCCCCGCCCTGCCCTTCTGAGGCCCCGCCCTGCCCTTTTATTAAAAAATGAGTTAATAGCTTTTTTTTATCTCCTAAAGATGTTTCATTAATAAACCCATATGTTTTGTGCTGGGTTACTTGTTTGAATAATTATATTTCGTCAAATATAATGATAAATTGATGACTGTAATTGGTTTAGTGTGTGGACTATTTCTTAATATTTGATGTGTTTAATTTCACTAAATGTTACAATTTATAAGTTTCAAGAGACATATCGCCCCCCTTGGTGCAAAAAGGTACCATGTTACATTGAAATTAGAAGGCACATGGTACCTTTTTGCACCAATGGGGCGATATATGTTGGAGTGTGTTATTGTATGAGTGGTTGGTATTTTTCGCCTCATTACGTGTGGACATGAATGTCAATAGATTGGAATTAGAAGATGATAATGTCGTACATGATCTCATGACCATACTATCATTTTGTTTTGACTTATTAATATAATGCAACATACATGTCGTCTACTGTTATTACATAAATATAGTACAACATACATGTCATCTACGAATGTAATAATTGTGTTGACAGACATTTTGTGGATTTTTCAAGACAGCATATTTTCCAAAATACATAAAGATCACTTACGTAACTTTTTGCATTCAAAATATTTCAGTGTTACAATTATGGTAACCTGCTTCTTTCTGATTGTTTTAAAAAAGAACATCTCAATTGAGAGTTGTGTTTTGTTTTACAAATTTTATTTAATACTAATAAGAAAATTGGAATACCGAAAAATATTTATTATTTTAATAAAACAGTGTTCAGTAACACAAAAGCTGATAAGTCATATAACTGACATTTTTAGCTTTATAATATTTAGTAGTACCTGAGTAGTGTTACCACCTCGTTGATTAAAATATTTTAATCAAAAGTGTGTTGCTTTTTGTATAATTATGCCCCCCTTCAAAGAAAGACGGGGAATGTTGTTTTGCTGGATGTCGTCTGTCTGTCCGTCTGTTTGTCGGTAGATCAGTTCGTTTCTGATGAATAACTCATCAACGAATTGACGATTGGCTTGATACTTCACATGTGCATTGGGCCTTTGACAGCAGATGACCACTATTGAAATTGGGGTCAAAGGTCACTGTCACAATAAGTGTAAAAATCGTTTTGATCAATAACTCATCAACAAATTTACCGTTGGCTTGATACTTCCCATGTGATTTACCTTAAACGTAGCTTGACCACTATTGAAATATGGTTCTAAAGTCACTGTCACAATAAGTGTGAAAATCGTTTCTGATTAATAACTCATCAACGAATTGACCGATTGGCTTGATACTCCACATGTGCATTGGCCTTGGACAGTAGATGACACCTATTGAAAATTTGGGTCACTAGGTCAAAAGGTCAAGGTCTGTCACAATAAGTGTTAACATTGTTTCCAATCAATAACACGCCAACAAATTGAACGATTTGGCTTGATTCTTCACATGTGCATTGTCCTAGGACAGTAAAGACCCCTATTGAAATTCGGGTCACGAGGTTAAAAGCCCTGTTTGTGGGGCATACGTTTCTGATGCTTCTGTTATTGATTATGTTCGCTCTAAAATTACATGTTATTGATTAACTACAAAACATAACATTAAAATTGGTCACTGGAAATGGTTAAGAATTGGGTTGGACGGTATCGAATGTCATGTCAGAAAAACTGTTTAACACAATAACTTATACGTAATAATTGTTTCGCGGGTCTGTTTATACGTTCCTCTAGATTACGTTTCAAAGACCTTTTTATGCGTGCAACACTGTCAAATCAAACACTATCTACTCGGTGCAGCAGTTTGAAATATTCGGTAAAAAGCAAATGAAATTACCACTTTGTCAGTGAACATGCGTATATTGACCGATGTGGCGAGGGCTTAACAATGGACACATACCGACAGTCCCGAGGACTTCTTTTTAAAGACCTAAACTTGACGTGCACAATGAAGAGTGAGCTTTATGTATGGTATAAGTAATTTCATAAAGTTATAATGTTAATTTAAATATCAGACGTTTGGTACAGTATTATACATACGTAAATAAGTGTGCATTCAAATATATGTAATTATTTGGAAAAATGATGACCATGAGTAACGTTAAACATTATAAGCATATTTCAAACGTGAACTCGTATGCTAGATGGTCTATATAAGCCATTGCAAAATGCACGGAACTTGGAAATGTTTGTAGCGGATCGTAATACCAAGCACGTATATTTTCACGTTAAAGCACATATACATTGCTTTGCGAAGCGAACATACTTTGGACAGGGTAATTTCCATAATATTAAGAAATAACTGCAAGGTATTGATTTAATATATTGTATAAAAATCAAGATATGCATATTAAATGTATAGGAATCATGAAAACTCAAAAAATATCAGAATATAAATTTTCATTACACCCGCTAGTATTTCCTTTAAGGCAAGTAACTAATTGCCTTAACAGTACATGACTACAAACAAAGCGACATAAAACACAAACAAATGTTTGACGAAGTAAGCTTCGAATACAAAGGGATACTTCTAACTGCTATCATGTTTCGTTGATTATAATACCCCGCACCGTTACTAAGTAAAGTGGGTATCTGGAATCAACATGGACGTCTGTCCGCAAGTTTGTCTGTCCGTGGACAAACTCTTGTCCGCAGGCGTTCCTACACTTCCACATACAACATTCGAACTTGAAGGCATGTTTCTTATGATATGAAGTTGTGTATGTGCGAATTGCATCATCCTACGATACATATTACAACAGATATGCTCATCTTAGACATTCTTTTACCACTTGCTACATATTACAACATGCGGAGTTGTGGGTATTATTCGCAAGTATTGTGACAATTCTAGTATTGTATGGCAGGTTAAAAATTGACATATGTACCGGAAAGTATAATTCAGCATTTGTATTAGATTCAT
Source organism: Dreissena polymorpha (assembly GCF_020536995.1). Taxonomy (NCBI): domain Eukaryota; kingdom Metazoa; phylum Mollusca; class Bivalvia; order Myida; family Dreissenidae; genus Dreissena; species Dreissena polymorpha. The sequence continues at coordinate 730 of NW_026273399.1, read as the reverse complement.
AACATTTTGGTGACACAAATACATTGTTTATTTTCTGATATATTGCAAAACATATTTGAGTTAATTGTCCTCGCAAAGATATATACCTTAGATTTGTGCTTATGTGCTTACCGACAGTTCGAGGACTGCTTTTTATGCCTCCCGGATCAAATGATCGGGTGTATGGTTTTTTGCCTGTCTGTCTGTCTGTCATTACCTTGGTCATAACTTTTGCAATATTGATGATAGCAACTTGATATTTGGCATGCATGTGTATCTCATGGGTCTGCACATTTTGAGTGGTGAAAGATCAAGGTCAAGGTCATCCTGAAGGTCAAAACTTATTTGAGTAAATTGTCCTCGCAAAGATGTATACCTTAGTTTTGTGCTTATGATGTCTTGTCAGTGTAAATAAACATTGACAACAAAACACTGTCCTCAAAGCGATGGTAGCATGCGATTGTCCTCTGGCCGCATTTAATTGTTGACATAATTTAAATTGAATTTATGAAGAAACGGTTTACATAATGTCAACGATACTCAGAATACAAACAAATGGTTTGTCAGTGCAACGCCTCATTACATTTTTTTAAGTGTAGATGCGTTCCTTAAAAATGGTCCTCCAAGCCCCGAAGTAAGTAAGGTCCTCAAATTGTATACCATACCAAGTGCGTGTGTGTGTGTGTGTGTGGTGTGTGTGTGTGTGTGTGCGTGTGTGTGTGTGTGTGGGTGTGTGTGTGTGTGTGTGTTG